>NW_027635590.1:378324-398324 GCF_903797595.1 Erithacus rubecula
CATGAAGTGCAGCTTTATCTTAGAGAGCTTGAAATTGAGCTTAAATATCCCACTTTAAGACAAGTAATAGGGATTTATGTTTTTGTAGGTCACCAAAGGTTTGCAGCTTTATGCTTCTAAGCACCAACTTTTTTTTTGTGGAGACAGCTCTGAAGATTAGTTTCTTCAGATTCAGGCTAACTAACTTCTCAATATATTCTTACAAAAAACAGTATAGAAATACTGTTCAACAGTGGGTTTTCTTCTGCATTGCAGTTGAGCTTTGTCCCTGAGCCATTCCTTCTTATAAATCTCAGTTCAAATATTCAGTTTTTCAGTTGGAAAATAATTAATGGAAGAAAGCAAGTGTTGAAACTCTTTCTAGTTCAGAAATTGGAATTACACGTCAATGAAGCAACATGCAAGCTCACAGACCAATTCTCCCTCACCCCTGAAAACTGCTAATAAGTTCTCAGTGAATGTCATGAAAACAACTAGGAAAGAAAAAGGTGCATCTCACAGTTAAAAGGGTATATCTCAAAGCATTACATTCCTGGAATGATGTAGCATCAGTGTAGATCCATCAGTACTAGAACAGCTCTGATCCTGATTTAGGAATTCTAGTTATTGTGCAAAATATCTTACATGTTGCTATCCTAAGTAGCACTTGATTCATCATTTGGCTATCATGATTTCTAGGAGACACATGAAAGGGAAACTGTATTTGAACTGCATCAGCTGTTCAAATATATTTTGGCTGCAGACTCTGATGGAGAATTCTAGTGCATTGGATGCGTCACCTAGCAAATAATTTGTCATGTGGTTGGTAATCATCTGAAGATTTGTTATCATTCTGCGTGTGTTGCTCTTGCAGGCCCCTGAAGAGAATGTGTAGCTCTCCTCTATTTGGTTTGACAGTCTCAGCTAAGATAATTTGGGAAGCAGTGAAATCATTATTCATCAGCAGAAGGACATTCACTCCTTGTGGGGTTACTCTCTAATGATTAGGTGACAGCAGTGAGTGGGGTGGGGTGATCGATAGAGGAGTGTCTGCCTTCAAGGCAGAGGCAAGTGCAAGACAGGGACATGTTTCCTCTATCTAGGGCTGAGCTGCTCTCACATGGTGGATTGTCTTTCTCTCAGTGCTTTGCTTTTATATGTTTGTAATAGCAGCACTCTGACGCAAAAGAGGATGAGCTTATGCACAAAGAAATGACATCTTGGTCTTAGGCATGACTACAGAGAGGTCTTTAAGAGTTACACACAGAAAAAAAATACACAGCAGGCAAACATTCTTGAAGCAGTAACAAGCTCCTTGGCTAGCAATATGAGATGGATTGTTGTGTATAATACAGAAGAGGCAGAACTGTAATTTCAACTCAGTTTTAGCTGGATTGTAATTTCAAGGCTTGGCCTCTGTACATAGAATCTTAGAATAATAGAATGGTTTAGGTTGGAAGGGGCCTTAAAGATCATTTCATTCCAGCCTCCCTGCCATGGGCAGGGATACCTTCTACCAGACCAGAATTCTCAGAGCCCCATCCAACCTGGCCTTGAACACTTCCAAGGATGGTGCATCCATGGCTTCTCTGGGTAATCAGTTCCAGTACCTTACCATCCTCACAGCAAAGAACTTTTTTACCTCACACAATCTAAAAATGCCTTTGTAAAAAGTCCCCCTCTGTCTTTGCTGTAGGCTCCCTTCAGGTACTGGAAAGCTGCAATTAGGTCACCCCAAAGCCTTATCTTCTTGAAGGTGAACAAACCAAATTCTCTCAGCCTTTCTTTATATGAGAGTTGCTCCATCCCTCTAATAATTTCTCTAGCCATCCTCTGAACTCCCTCCAACAGTTCTGTGCTGGGACCCCAGGGCTGGGTGCAGGGTTCCAGGCAGGGTCTCACCAGAGCAGAGCAGAGCAGAGGGGCAGAATCCCCTCCCTCCCCTGCTGCCCACGCTGCTCTGGATGCAGCCCAGGACACGTTTGGTTTCTGGGCTGGGAGTGCCCATGGCTGGGTCATGTCCAGCCTCTCATCCAGCAGCACCCCCAAGTCCTTCTCCCAGGGCTGCTCTGATCTGTTCATCCCCAGCCAGTGTTGATTCTGCTGGTTGGCATAATGAAAAATAAATGATTGAGTCTATAAGAGAAGTACCAGCGAGATAAGTAATACAGAGAGCACAAGGGATTTGGGTTTTTAATTTTAGTTTGGGGCAAGTAAAATTACAAAAAAAAAAAAAAATACTAAAAAGGTCTAGAAAGTATAAGAAAGGAAGATCAATATCCTGGAGGTTTCTAAAAAAGGGTTAGACAAATACATGTTGAAGTGGAATTAATACTCCCAGGAAATAAATTACATTACCTCTAGAGGGATCTTCAAGCCTTAGATTCCTGCAGCACACTTTCATTGAAAGCTCCATCCTTGAAGAGACTGTGTGGGAGCAGGTTACCTGAGCCAACATTAAAATTCAACTCCCAAAACCAGACTCTACCTCCCCTGCAACAGCCTCTCCTTCTCATCACAGAAGGACAAACAGATAGAATGAGAAAGACTAATCTTCACACTGACACCATCAAGGACACTGCTTTAATGAAAGAAAAGATAAATACTAGATTTATCCTATATATATTTATATACCTGCTTGACCCAGGTCTGTCTCCTTCTCTGTATCCCCTTTCCTGCAGACAGAATTCTGCAACTGACAGCTCATCCAAACTCCTTGTGCACTTTGGCCCAGGTGAGTGAGGCCATCCATCCTATCCCAAAGAGTCAGGTTGTACTGGATCATGCATCCCCACCACAAACATGCTGCAGCTGCATCCAGCACAGAGCAGAGATTCCTGGGTAGGGGATGTGCTTGTGGACAGGTAGTGGAGCAAGCAGAGTTTTCTTCTTGTGTTGTCTCTGTCAGGAGTGTGTTTAGAAGCTATTTTTCATTTGCCCAAACATCTCTTCTGAAAGGTTTGCTGGAGAGGATGATGCATCAGAAAGGTCCTGAAGATGTCACTCTAATGCCACTCTAAATGCTGGGACACTACAACATGAAGGCAGTGCTTTATGATAAGCACATGCTTTTCCCTTTGATCTTCATTGGGACTTCCATTTCAAAGCCTCAAATCAAATAGATAATTGAAATAGTAATTAAAAAGCAAGACCTGGTCCTTCTCAGGTTCATAGCTGTGCAAATCTGGTGGAATTCTGATGCAATTTTTCCTATTTTATTGTGGAAATGAATTAAGGATTAAGTCTCCTGTATCTATGCTTTTTTACATTTGCAAAGAAGCAGTCTAACATTTTAGAGGTTTTTATGGCTCTAGGAAGCCTTTAACAAAACTACAAAATCACAGAAAATGGAGACTGTGAAACCCACAACAAAGTTTCAGAATCAGAGAACATTCCAACATGCAGTGATGTAGTTTTCAAATGGATGATAAAGGTGCCACTAATGTTTAAAACTGGAAGACCTAGCACCACTGTATATAAATTTTTATACACATACAATGCTAGGGCTAAACAAGTCCTGAGTGTAGAATGGGCCAGTGATTTTGCATTTTTATATCAGATTTATCCAAATTTTTAGGGTTTTAGCCTAATAATTTCTCAGATAAAAATATTTTCTGATTATTTAGCAATAGCAGCACAGTTCTTCCATTTTACTATTTTTACCTTTCTATCTGTACAGTGATGCATACCTGAATTTCAAATTCTGCTATTCTGTGCAAGGAAAGATATCCAGTTCCTACTATTAATAGAAAACAACTGTATTTATTCCTCTTGTGGAAGTGACAGTTCATAAACATAGTGTTGTATTTTAACTGTGCAATAAGATTTCACAAGAGTTTAAAAACTAGAAAATAGTACCATTTTGGTTTCTTTTTTCAATTCAGGTTATAACAATTACTACTACATTTAATTTTGAAGCATGGATTTTTTAAAAAAAGACACATGGAAAATAGAATGCTTTCGAAATATTTTCATTGGCATTTAAATTCAGTGCACCTAAGCTAGAGAACAGAATATTGAAAGCAAAATCCAACCACCGTGTCTCCAAGGACACTTCAGTAACTGGGGACTGCAATGAGCGTGAGCAGCTGGGAAACAAGGAAAACAACATGAGTAGGGATGTTTAAAAAAATTAAATGTGTCACTGCCAGCATCTCTATGATTTTCTTCCTAAGAGTTTAACATGGGATCATGGCATTTAGGGACATGGTAAAATGCTCAGCTTGGCAGAGTTGGGTTAAAGGCCTTCTCCAGCCTAAATGATTCCATGATTTTACGATTTATGATCATGTTGAAGTTACACCACCCTTTCAGCCAGACTGCTTGCATCTTATATCTAAGAAAGAAAACAGAAAAGTTCTTGAGAAGAACCATTGGTGACTAAATCCCAGGAAAATCTACTTTGTGCTTCAGTGCAAGGCAGGAGTAAGGAGAAGGTCAAGGACTTTCCTACTTTGGTTTCCTAGCATTCAGTCATGGCAAGGTCTTAGCAGCTCTGCTATGTGTTGAAATTCAGACTGTACTTCGGAAGTGCAGACAAAACACCATTTTCAAGAGAACTAGTGCATAAGGAGACCAACAGCTCCCTGAGGCTGGATGAGTATGCCAGAGTCAGGATGAGCAAGGCTCCTTTGCAACTACATGTGTTCACTTTGCTAACACTCACACTTACTAAAGATGGCATATTTTTAACTTTCAAACAGAAATTCTGAATCTGATCAACAGTACAATTCTTTACACTGAAAGAGGAACCCTTAATATGAGCTAAATATTAGATGTTAACAAATTATAAAAATGAAATACTGCCATTTCAATCAACAGTTACACCCGGCACATCTCGATTTTCACAGCAATAATAGGTTTTCATGATTATATAAGTGATTTGCTTCAATGAGGTGATTGTGCATTTTAAGAGTAGATAGGTCAGACCTGCAGAGAGCAAGGGAATGGAATGAGTCAGACATAGCTTTTCTTGAGAAGGAAGACTGATTTAAAGTCAAAGTAAATACTGACAAAAATCTAAATAATTGTGGAAACTTTGCTTTTTCATAAGGAAAATTATAAAAAAAAGGAAGTCCTGGAACTTGCTAGAGCAGATTGTACCTGACTGGGAGGTATTTGACTGCAGACTTGCCATGGAACATTTCCTACATAAACAAGAGCTCTCTTGTCAGTATGTGAGTAGCAAAACCCATACATATTAAGCAAATAGCATATGGTTCTAACTAGGTGTTGGTACTTGAAAATAAAACCAGAGCTTACATATTTCTACAAGATTTCTGTCAAGACACTCTTTTAAGCTGAAAGACATGTTGCAATTTATGCTACATCTGCATTTAGAGAGACATAAGAAAAGTTGGTGAGCAGTGCAAGGAATTATAGAACTTGGTATTCTGGTTGAGTGGCACATAGGAGTTATGTCTGGCTCTTGTAAAGATATGGTTTGTTAAATGATTTTAGTTCCTTCAAATGCCTCTTCAAACCTTTGGTGCCTGTTGTGCCCATTACATATTTATGCTGCAAGCTGTTGAGAAACATGATGAACATCATCCTCTAACCAGATTCTCCCTGCTGACTGGATGATCTTCAGTGGCAGAAGTTCAGGAAGGAGCCTGGTGCTTTGCCTTGCTTTGTGTGTGTTTACAGCCTCTCAGTACACCCATGGCTTTAGTCACATTATTTCAACCAGTTCAGCTAAGTGCACTGCATTGTCAATTCTAGTCAAAGCTTTCCAGGAAATGCAAAGCACTGTTGCTAGTCCATTCAGATTCCTGATTTTGTAAAATGCTTTGAGGTGTGAGGATGGCAGCCAAAGTGATGCTCCTGCTGTTAATGAGATACCACCTGCAGAAAGCAGTTGTTCTCACACTTTGCTCCTGGAAGAACTTCTGGGCAGTTAGCTCTTTACCTGCTTTTAAGAAACAAAATAGCATTGATTAAGACAAAACTGGAGCAAAATATCTTGAATAAAGCCTCATCCTAACCAAGAAATTTAAAATGGAAAGATGGGGGCGGAGGCCCACAAAACCCTCACTGCTTGTGGCAGGGCCACAATCACTGCCCAGGGCCCACAGCACAGGCTCCTGCTAAATAATATACTTCATACTAATAATATACTTTATACTAATAAATAATATGCTTCATATACATGAAAAGCATTCTGGGGGGGGGGTTCCCCAACAGACTGAAACATTTAGAAGAGGAGGGGATAGCATTTGTTCACCCTTCTTTATAAATAGTGTGCTGTCCAGACACATATAATTTCAGGACACAACACAAATCTTTCATTCTAAGAAAGGAAAGACACAAACACCCCTTTGTCCCTTGTATCCTGCCCCCACTCTGCCAAAATGGGAGGTAGCACTCTACCTTTTTGGAAGGACTGATTAGTAAGGAGGCAAGTTTCTGTCTGAAGGAGCAGTTGCTTGGGAGAGGCAAATGCAGGAAAATTCTAGCCTTAAGGTTGTGTGAGCTGGTCCTTGCTAAAGGATGCAGCAAAAACAGTGAGTGTCAATACTACCCATGCCAAAACTGACCCTGTATGCAAATAACATAATGTTATTGCCTTGAAACACCAACAGCCCATCGTCCAAGGTCTCATTGTCAAAGGACTCCAGGAGGCTGGTCTGGCTCCTTGAAGGGCAGTGCCTTTCAAGGTACAATAAAAACTTTGCTCAAGGGGCAAGCAATCCTTCCAGGGATCAGAGATAGCAGCCGAGTAAAGCAGTGGGAGCTGGATATCAAACCACTGTGCAGAGAGCAAAATACAAAATATTTTTGCTGGAATCAACTTTTCTTACAATTGTTCATCATTGGTGAGCAGACATTATTTCTTTTCTGTTTCTGCAGTGTGGGCACTTCTTCCTGGAAGAGCTTCAGCCTCCTCTGTGGACATGCATCATCAGTTCTTGTGCTGCTGCTGGGATCCCAGTGCAAGCATGGAGGCATCCAGGACCCTCCCTCCTAATACCAGGTCACAGAATTTATGGACAGTGCATGTCTGAAATGATGTTAATCTCTGCCTGGTGTTTGTTGCCATAAATGGCTGTTAATTCAGGAGTGCTCCAGCATTGTGACCCAGTGTTTAAGTGATGTCCCAATGGACACTTCCCTGCGCCAGTCAGAGGGCCAGGACTTGGATGCCAAATTTACTCACAACTCTTCTTTTATAGAGGCAGGTGAATCAAATGAATGAGGGAGTTTACTTTCTTTCATTTCTTCGTACTTACAGATTCCCACAGTAAAACAAAAATGCATTTTTCTGAAACAGCACATTAGTTCTGTATGGAAATACATTCTTTCTGCCTTGCTTTGCTGTTGTTAGCAGACTGATTTCAGGGAACAGCAGGAATGCCTCTCCTTCCTTGAAGTGTGTCAGCTCTGGATATTACACTGTACTCACTGCAAACTATTCTTTCTAGGTCTCTTCAGTTTGTGAAATTCCTATGTAAGTAAGGGATAGACCAGAGCTTTATCACATCATAATAACTGGCTTATCCCAAGGGGGAGACCTAAACTCATATGGATGATGTAATACATGATGGTAAGAGAACATGCAGGAATTATTTGCCATCTCTTTCCTATATATACTTCAGCTTTAGAGGATTCATCCTAATTATTTCACCTATTCATAGGTTTTTCTAAATTAATATTTGGCAATATTTCTGAGTAATGCATGCTAAAATAATTCATTTTAAATGTGGGTGCAGGGAGTCCATGAACTGTCTGTAAATATATTAAACCAACTTGTTTATACTAGAAATAACCTGCTATGAGTGAGTTTCTTTTTATGTGCACAGCTGGGGAAAAAATGGAAGCCTGATATTTACAGAAGCAAAAGTTCAACACTCACTTGTTCAATCTGAGTTTAGCATATCATTTCAAACAAGGCAGAATGATGAGGGGCAGGAATTAAGATCCCACACAGTATCCCATGCAATTGCTTAAACATCTTGCCTTGTTTTCAGAAAGGAATCTAGTGAATGGATTAAATGACAAAAGGGAAGAGGTTGGTCTCTCCAGAGGGCTCCTTGGGTAAGCCACTCACACATGTTTCCTATGCAGACAGAAGGAGAAATCCAAAGGGACTCTTGAACACTTGATGCCTTTTCCTTTCATGCCTGTGGACAGCAAGGTATGCCCATCATACCCACAACTCACCTTTGGATATGATACAATAATTCGTTTTGTGAGGAGACTAAAATTGACATGGTGCACTTGCAGAGTGGGGAAATTTTGTTCTTCTGCCATTTGTACACACAGTGGCTTCAGCAACTGCAATTACATGTGTGGCAGATGGCTCCTTCATCAGTGCTTTGTGCTGAGTGCTGAGGAACAGTCATGTAAGACTGTTGCAGCTCACTATCAGGGATATGGGAAGCAAAAATTTCCAAGCTACTGTCAATAGACAGTCCAGCTTGCCTTGGATTTTTATTGTGACAGCTGTCCCTGCTGTAAGATATGAAGAAAAGTGTAGGGCTTCACACCATTCTTTTAAATAGTCTGCCTAGCACAACGTTCATCCTAACCACTTGTGGTGAGAGGGGTTTAAGCATTAAATCCCTCTGCTCTCAGCACTCATCCCTGTCGTTAGCTGCAACAACTAGAGATGATAAAATTATACAGTATTTACCTCTATTTGCATGCTCAGCACCACTAATTACATCTTTATGCCATTATTCATTCAAATATTTTGAAATGTGCTGTACATCACTGCTACATGGAAATTTATCATAAATAAAGTAGTTTTTATGGTATGACGTGTAATATGAATGTTCTGTATACAATATCTTCAAAAAAAAAAAAAAGCATTAAAAGTGCTTTAGACAGATAAAAACATCATCTTTAAATAGGTGACAAATGATGTTATGTGTTTCAAAGTATTCCTCCTTCACGTTTTTCCTAATCTTTTATCATCCCGATATATAGCTCAATACTTCTATACAGAACTAAATATCCTTGGGAGACTTTTTGGGAGGATCTGCAGGACATTCAGGGTTCAGGGTGTGATACAAATCTTCTATCAATAGAAAACTCCATTCATTTTGTAGACTTCTTTCTCATGGTGTTTGGCCTGCATTTCTGAATAGGCAAAATGTGTCTTAATATTAATTAGGAAGCTGCTTTGCTCTATGCTCTTTGGTACTCACTGGTCTAGAGCAATGGTGGAGGATATCTATTCCTAATCATCTAATCCAAGTCAAAATAAAAGAAAAATTGTATCTTCAGGAGCTGACAATTAATCAAATGCTGTGCTAGCATCTGATTGACCTGGAGATCTTCCTCTCTCTCTCTCTCTCTCTCCATGAGTAATTGGAGCTGCCATTCACTGCACCATGTTTTTGAGCTATTATTGATTTCTCTATCTAGTGGTGGCTTTAATGTTGAACCAAACGAAATTTTCCATGTCTGGAAGCTTTAGACTTTGGATATCTCATAGTATGAGGAACATTAAGTCAAGAACACCATTGGACATTTGTCTTTTCCTCTAGCCAAGAAAATTCAGAAGACATTGTACTCCTTGTCACAAAATATTTTTAAGTTATTGAAGACCAAATTCTGAATCTCTTTGAGGAATGTTGGGGCAGAATGTTAACTTCAGGTCAACAATGTACTGCAGAGTTAACACAGTGAAATAGCTTTTATGGGCATTGACATATAATTTCTTAAAAACTTTTTTTTTCCCTTTTTAAGACTAGAAAGAACCTCAAAAGCACCTTAGAAAACCCCTGAGGCATTTGACTTGTGGGATGGCCCCAAAGTCAGGGTGAAACAGCTGGCCATTACTATTGTTGCCAGAAATCAAAATAGACTTTGTAAAAAGCTTTCTTTCTTTTCTCAAGAAAAGTCTCTAATTAAGTTATTTACCTGCAGTGAAGATTCCATGTAGCACAGGTAGCTCTGGCATGTCCTGGGAATTAAATTCTCTCTGTGGAAAGGCCTGCTCCCAATGACAGCCCCAGACAAGGTAGTTTTCACAGCACTGAGAAGGTGACCACCAGTTAGTCTGTTGATAGCATATCCATAGGTCAGCCCAGTTGGCTGGTTAGCAGGGAAACAGCTAAAAAACACTATCACAAAGGACACATCAGTACAGTAACTATAATCCTGCTGTCAGCTGAGAAGCCAGAAGTCCCACAAGGGATATGATGAACTGTGCACTCCAGTAGGTTGCTGAAGAGAGAGTACCTAACAGACAGTAAGATCTGTGAATTCCAGAAAAGGGAAGTATAGGATGAAGCCAAACATCCAAGCCAACGCTTGGAAAAAGCCTTGAGAGTTCTGGCCTAGAGAAATCACAGGTAGTAGATGGTTTCCAGCTTGTACAGAGGTGACCTTGCAAGAGGGGAAGTGAAATTGCTCTGACCAAGTAGTAAGGATGCAAATTACCAACCATTAACCAAAGACTGGAGAAACACTGTCCTTTTTTTCTCAGCCCCCACCCTGTGAGGCTGGAGGAGGGAGAAGAAATGCAATTTGTCATGTCTGGAGACAGATGACAGAGGGCTGTCTGACAGCCCAAGTCTCCTGACTCTGATTTAAATGCAATTGTACGCTTTGTGCATGCTGAGCACAGCTCTCCTTCCTAGAGCTAAAGTCCCTCCACCCCCTACAGACACCAAGCACAAGCAGCCGCTGCTGGAGATGATGCAAGCAGCAGCACATTTGAGGGATAGAGTCTGGATCCACATGAGAGGCTGGCATTTGCAAGCTGTCATTGAGCCCTGCTGTGAAACTGGAGTCTGCATCTCATTGAGCAGGTATGGCTCTGTGCATTTCCGAGAGCACAGCTAAGATATCGCACCAGCACCACGTTCAGCTGCAGCAGCAGGATGCTCTGGGATAACTGGAACTCAGACTGTGAGCATCACACTATCTCACTGGACTGTCACTCCTGTTATGTAGCAGATAGTTATGCTATTACTGTGCACCAGTTTGCTTTCTAATCCCATCGTCTGGAGATCTTATGCTTTCTGTGACTCTATGCCTGAAATAAGAACATTATAAAGTTATGTGTCTCCTTCTTCCCAATCTGGTCTGCCCCTGCAAACTGCGTAAAGTGCTTATGCTTCAGAAAACCCTGGCCTATGGGCATAAAGAAGGAGGAAGTACTAATCACAGCAAGGTTCAGAAGCGTTTATCTCAGGTGAATTAAAGTAGAAAGGGTGCAAATCTACCCTAATTTACCCCGTTCAGTTTGCTATGTTTGAGACCCACTCCAACAAGGTTTTTTGTGGATATTGTCTATTTACTGGAAATTGCTGAAAACAGTGAGGTAGGATTCCTGAGGAAGAACTACCTCCTTATCCTAAGAAGAGAGTATAATAATGCTACACAACGTTTTACACAGTTACACGGTGTCAGTGTTACTGCTTGAATGTCTCTTTCACTTCTGCTTAATAAATAGTGACGTTCACCAGGGACCCCTAGAAATTCAGGCTGAGTCCAAACTTCAATAATGCTAGTCAGGTTGATAACATACAAATTTGGTATGATTCATGTGAAATTTGGGGCTACACCAGTTTGAGTTCAGCTCCTGGTCAGCTCTCATAGGCTTGAATGTGGGTGAAATCATATTTTAACAGATGCATTATTTTTAACAATTTCCTTGACTCTTTCAGGTAAAAAGCTGATAGCTGAAAAGTTTTGTTACTTTTCTACGGGTTCAGCATCTCCTCTGCACATCAGTGTCCCTCTGGGAGCAAGAGAAGTTTCCAAAAATGCTTCTGTCTCTGGGAAGAACACAGAACACACTAGATTTTTTCCTGTCATATCCCTAATTGTGCTCCTGCTGAAGCAGTCTGGCACTGTCTCTGTGCACAGAGGTGGGCAGGACTGCATCTGCTGAGGTGGCCATCCCCTGTATGCAGACAGTGACAGAGTAACCTCACCATGCACCACACACACTCTTGGGGATCAGAAAGGGAGTGCTGATTGTGAGCTGGTGGCATGATTTGTTCAAGGTCTCCATACTCTCACAATAGGATAGCAAACGTATCTGGAGTAGAAAAAAGGAGTTCCTGGTCTAATCCAGTCCAGCAGAGGTCTTTTGCACCTGGCTCTGAACTGTGTAAGACTGGCAGACAATCTGACCTGTATCCCTGTTCTGACTGAGAATCTGATTTTGAGCATCACATTGCAGGTACAGCAAGATTTTAGCCATGTATAAAATGTTACCTCTTCACTTGATTTCTTTCCTCTGCATCTTTGTTTTTCTCTTTGACATAAGACATGATCAATATCTAATTTTTCTCCTTATTATATTCTGCACTGCAGGTCTGACTTTGCGACCAGTCTTACCATCTGTTACTCTTGGCCAAAAGTTAAAGGATATTTTGCAAAGGGCATTTTTCAAGATACACTTTCCTGTGTTTCACCCTTCTTCCCTTGAATATTTAGAAAAGCTCCTGCTCTCCCATCATAATCCTCTTTCCTGCACCTCAGTGAGCTAGGCTGTTTTTTCTTGCAGCAAAGCCCAGACAATGAATACACAATTATGAGAACTGGCTGGACAAAAACACTGACTTCAGTTTATGCTGATTGCAGATAGAGTCTGATAAAGTGAAGGTGCTTCCCAGGTGAGGGGAGCAGTGGGTAGAAACATATGTTTGACATAAACCAGGCAGCTATCTGCATGTTGAACTAATGATCTGGGCTGATGCACGATGATCATTATTTATAAGAACAGCACAGTACTGTGAAAAGAGGGTAGTCTGTCACCGTTTGTACATTTCCATGCAGCCTGCTGAGTGTCACTCTCTGCTTTCTGCTCTGGCAAGGTGTCCTGCTGCCTAAAGATGGTGCTGACTCACTTTTTTTCTCCTCTATGTAAAACAAGTGAGACATGAAGCTTTTTTCCCCCCACTCATTCTTTTGACCTCTTTGGTCCTTGCTATAGACAGTTTCTTCAGTTGTGCTCTGCAAGTATGTCTTCATAAACACATGTGCTTATAAAAGTGGATGCTTTCACTCCATCATACACAGGCTATTCTATTTGCATACTGGGATTTCAGGGACTTCCACTTGCTAAGTGTTTTTTCACGGCTTACATCTGGATGAAATGAGATATGGAGAGGTGAATAGTTTATTTTGATATAGTCTAGAAGAATTCAGTTAATCTTCCTGTAGGGTTTTAAAACCATTTTTGAATCAATATAGTGATTTCACTATGCACCTAATCCCCATGTAATTCTTTGTCAGTTCTAGAATGTATAAACTGTTTTTATTTAATACATAAAAATTTATATTAGCAATATGGGATAATGGATAAGGTATTTTGTCTGTAGGAGGTACAGATCAGAAGGCAGACTGATTTCCACCAGCTAAATTACTTGCTCCATTGACTCTCTCTTTGTAATAGGCTGAGATGAAGGCTCAGAAGCACAAATTGATAAAATTCAGAAAATAAAAAGAAAAGGGGAATGCAAAACCTGACTGGCTAGAAAAGGTTTAGGAAAAATTACTCTGGGACATTGAAAAAGATCTACAGTAGAGAAAGTGTCACTACTTTCCAAGCAGCACAAATAGGGTGGTAGCAATGATGATGGCAATGACAGGCACAGGGCTAGCGGAGAAATCTGCTGTCAAGAGACCTGCAGACCAGTGTCCTGATTCTGGGCAGGATAGGGCTAATTTTTTGCAGTAGCTGATTGAGTAGTGGCTGAGGTTATTCTATGCCACCTCACATCATTGCTGGAGCAAAAGGACTCTCTTCTGGGAAGAAGTGGTTTTATCTGGAGGGGAAAATATAGTGAAGGGAACTGTCTAGCTTTGTCTATTATCCAGGATTTTTTGTATCTTTCCTTATACCTTCTATTATTGATACTGTTGCTCTTTTGTTTTTTTTTTTTTTTCTTATCTCACTGCTATTTTCAGTGAACAGTTCTTATCTCAATGTGGTCTCAACATAGTGGTAATACTAAATTAGAAAATACCAGTCTTAAATTACATCAACCAGTTGCCTTCAAATTTTTGTCTCAGCTTTCTCATGTTGCCAATGTGGACTTCACACTTCACTTCTTAGTGTGTGGCGAACAGAGAAAAGAGGTGGGGGACATGCCTTTCCTTCTCCCTTGCTCAATGCAATATAGCCATGAAGAATGGGGAGAAAATTCTGAAATGTGTGACTGAAACATTTCAAAAGCATGGGACAAACAGAGAAGATGTAAACACAAACTCCCTTGTCACTTTTCTCAGCATTAAGCCTCCTCTTAGCTTCTGCTCTCCACAGTTTTGGCATCATCTTCTAGTTGCCTCCCTTCTTTCAAAGCTACCTCTCTTTGATTGTTTCAGGCTTATCAGCCTATTTTATTACGTTGGAGGACTTGTTTGCCAGTTTATTTCTTAGTATGCATTAGTATACATTTATTTCAGTTGAAATGAAATGTCAAAATCCTTCCAGTCACTTTTCTTTTCTTCCCTTTTGTTTCATAGAGCTCTCACTTTCCAGGGAAAGTTAGCATTTTTTGGAATTTCACATATTTCAACTAAATTGTAGCTAACTTCAATCTCTGATGATACAAATTCCCACTAATTATTCTGAATTTAAATGCCTGTTATTTTGGGATCTGGTTTGTCACTTCTGAAAACAAGGCTGTGATTGCTCTTCTGAAATTCCATGAGGTGCCTTACAGACAGTTTCAGTCACAGGCTGTCTTCAGGATTCAGAACAGGACTCTCCATTGAGATACTGTGGCTGAAAGTTAACATTCAGAAAAGCATGTGTGAATTATGAATTCAGGATTGAATTTCCCATCACTGGATCACTGAAACAATTGCTCAGCTGTCAGTTTGCAGCCAGAATTGTCATCTCCACTAATGGCTTTCATAGGTAGCCATTCCTGTTGCTAATTTCAGGAAAGTGCTTGTGAAGGTGACACTTGAGTTCTGACAGGCATCCCTTTACTTTTCTTGTTGCAAACTTCAGGATCTGACAGCTCATTTTCAGCCATTAACTGGTCTTAGGCTTTCAGATCTTTTATTACCTGAGAAATGGAGTTAGAGGGTGTTGAGGGAAGAGTCAGTTTCGACATGTTGGTGGAAGCTGTTACATTCATTCCAGACCATTAAGTAAGGCATAGTAAACCTAGGGAAAGAAAATAGTTCTGCACCTGCATTTCAGTGACACACCATTTTCAGAGTGTCTGAGAAAACAAAACCAAGCTAAACCAAATAACCCTGCTCCAAAACATTGTGATGGCAGTTGAGGAAAAAGGTAATGTCTCTGCTCCTCTCCTCTGCTCCTCTCACTTGGTTGCTTAATTTTTAATTGTCAAATGAAAAATACATACATGTATACACTTGGTATGTTTTATAAAGTCGTTATATTACAAAGCAATGTTTAAACAGTAAACTTTAATCATTTATGCATCTGAGTAGCACCAACATATTGAAATTTTCTCTAACTCACTTCCTAATGAGCCTCCAAAGCTCTTTTCCCTAGTGCATTTTTCCCAGTTACACTAGCTGTGCAAATCCTGAACTCATTTTTATTACCTTCCTGAAGGAAGCAATGCATTGAATATATAATCATTTGAACAACTTATCCTATTTTTTCAATTCCAAAGAATGTCTTAAGTCAAGTTTTGCAATTATTTTTTCTTTCAGTGTTACTGTTATTGTGCTTCTCATCACAAGAAGCAAAAAAAAAAATGTCAGCAGTTGGTGGAGGTTTTGCCGTCTTAGTAATTTAGTTGACTATTCTGAAAGACATACGTTAACGTTCACAGTAATAAATGAATGGATGGCTTTCACAGTTGTTACAATTTACATATCAAACTTCAAAAGTTTTGTCTTTGAAGCAAGAGTTGTTTGATTTGGGATGGCAGGAAAGATTTCAGTCTAGTTCAGCTGATTTGTTGGATATGTCTTTCTAACAAAACACAGGATGAGATGACTGGTGACCCAGTCCCAGTGAATTACTCTGCATGCTACATGTGCTGTGCCTCTGTGCTTTCCTTTAAATTAGTGTGCTGTGGACTCAGATGCATTCTTTTGACTCATGCTGCTGCTAACTGGAAGTTCAAGTAATTTTTTGACCCTTTTTGAGATTGCTAAACCTCATAATCAACTGAGCCTGAAACACCTCACAATTACAAGTTTTGGCATGGTGCTCCTGATTTTAGAAATCCTTGCACTAGATTGTAAACACTAGGAGCACATGTGAGAAAAACAATTCAAAGACAAACTTGTGTTGAAAAAGGGTGGATGTGACTGGGATTACTTTAGAAAACGAGGAGCCAGCACAACAGCACTGCAGCATTAATGTGGTATTCAGCTGCCAGACTGGCAGTGGCAGTGGCCAGAAAAGTCTTGGATGGCTTTGAATGTCCAAGTCTAACTCTTTCTGCACTTTGCACCTGCAAAGGCAGGGAAAATGTTGCTGTTAGACAAGGTGGAAAGACAACCAAAGGAGGGAAAGAAGACCTTCACTATAATTGCTACCATTTGACCACTTTTGCCTTCAGGAGAGAGTACTTTGAATAGCAGAGATGTTTAGGAGTGTGACGTGCCATGAGACTCTTTAGTGTCAGACAGGACTTGTATTAAAATATGTGTGAGGGCTACCATATATTTTGAGCAGTAAACATATGGATATGAGATACAGGATCTCATGTAGTTTGGGTTTCATTACAAAGTTCATCTTCTTGTTTCTGCTGGTTTTCCATGTTCTTTTAAAGATGCCCTCCGTTCCACAGCTGATGGCAGAATAAAACTTCCATGTGGATGAAGAACATATTGGGTAACTTCTGTGTCAGCAGAGGTGCACCTAGAGTAGCTTAGGCCCAGCCTTGGAGCTGTAGATGAAAGTCTTCTGATGGGATGGCTACCCTGCATGGACTTTTCTGTAAAGAGTCCTGACTGCAGTGCCTGACCCAGTGTTAGTCTGGATTGACTACGGGGTTCAAAGATCTGAACTCATCTGCAATCTCTTCTTCCTCTTGCAACATCAGTGCATTCAGCTACTGAGTGTGAGAGTGCTATTGACTGCCTCATGCTCTTGTCACTGTGGCTGACACCATAGGACCCCTTCTCTGGGTCCTATGGCCACGTTATGCACATATTCTCTGTTGGTCTTTGTGGAGTTTTCAGGTACCTCTAACCTATTCAGTGATCTCAGCTTCTCCTTCCTCCTACCCTGGACTTCCTTTACATGTCTGTTTATCCTTTGCCCTGTCCAGCAGAGAACAGAGCAGTACTTCCATGTGCACCTGAGATACAAGTGCCTCTGCCCTAGCAAAGTTGTGGATGAAATTTGTGTTTCCTAAAAGCAGGATCGTTTATGTTTCCAGACATCCACACAGTCTATTTTGAAAATTTCCACCTCTGTACTTCTAGATTTTTCTTCAGTATGTAGTAGCACTGTGACGCTGAAAATTAGTTACCTCAGCACTGCAAATATGCTACAGATGTGTTTTAAATCTCATTACAGATTCATGGGGTATTTGTGTTCCCATACCTGTTTTGGCATGAAAAAATCTGATCTGTGTGAAACTCTTAGCAGAAGGGACTGTAGTCAGCCATAGAACAACTGGTGCAGGCCAGAGGAGAAGCTTTGCTGTGACACATGGATGTTCCAGGTCTGGTTTGGGCTGTATCCTTGAGGAAACAGCCTGAGGGATCCTTGCAATACTAGAGCCTGTGATGTTTCACTGCTAACGAATAAAGACTTTTATCCCTTGAGTCTGCAATTTTTTCCCCTGAGACAGTATCAGCAAGTGGGATTTCAAAAGCACAGGAAATTGCTTTACCCTCCTGCCACTGAAATCACTGAGTGCTTTACCCTTGGGATCAGTAGGAGGAGAATTAGGCCCATATTGAGCTCTTCTGAAAATCCCATTCTTTAATGAAAAGAAAAATGGAATGTTGATGGCTGTGTTCTAAGCCCTCTTCATGAAGATGGAATTTTAAAAGCATGGACGCATGCTGCAATTGCCTGTGTGACCTGCCATTTCATCCTCAGATGATAGCTTTTCCTTTGTGAATGATACTTTTAATTGCTTATGAGATACTATGTCTCATCTAGTGAACATTAATGTGACAGAGCAGGGACTATGGAAAAACTGGTAATATATAGTAACAGAATTTGGCTATTCTGAAGCTGACTTTGTGTTGCAGCACGATAACAGAAAAAAAATATGCCTATTTTGTGATTAGTGCTGAGACAGACTAATTGCCTTTTTTTTTCCTCTGTGAATATGGTGGTCAAGTGAGCAGTCATAACAACAGAAAACAATTTTGAAAGAGCATATGTTTCCTCTTAAAATATTCTCTAATGAAGCACATGTTATACATTAATTGAGAAAACATCTGTCTAGGTGAAACTGTTTGGCTTCATTTCTGCAGAAACAAAGGCTAAACAATTATACAAGTTGAAAAATTTATGTCCTATTCTTCCGTTATGAAACTGAACAAAATGAATGGCATCCATCCTCTGAGAACCCAATATTCAAGACACTCAAGGATAATACAGCCCCCACACCCTGAAGTTTTGCTGGCAGTATCTGCAGAGTGAAAGATACAAAATCTCAAGTTTACACCAGTTCATCAGTGTTTTGGGATCCTTCCTTTATGATGAGTTGGAGTTTTGCTCTTTTCCCCCTACCTCAATGGACTTTTACTCAGCAATGTGGTGGCTTATAGTTTTGCTCAGACTGCCTGTCCCTTCTTCCCTCATCTTTTTTGTTCTCAGTACTGCACACTTTCTCCTGCAGGGTGATCTGAGTCTCAGAGCTCTGTCATGCACAACTTATGCACCAAAGCTGCATCTGACACATGTGGTTGTTTGACCACTTTTTTTTCGTTTCCAGCTAAAACGCAATGAGAAGGAAGTTCCATCTCAGTGAAAGTAACCAAGAACTTCCTGGTATCTATACTATTGCATTCACTCTCAGTGAATAGAGGAAAGAGTTAAGCAAATCCTGTGCCTGAATTCTGACTCTTTTTCAGACAGGTGAGCAGTTGCCTTGGAGAAAGGTTCATTAATGCTGGTAATTTTGAAAGAAGACTCCAAGTCTTAAATACTCACCTTGGTCCATTTCTTTCTGATCCTGGATTCTATTTGGTAGAAGATAGTATGTGAATCATCTTTGCCTTCCAGCTGTGCTTTGAATGCATTATGGGTCAAGGCCAGCTCATTAATTTTTCCTGCATGTTCCCTCTTACTCTTAGCCTAAGCTGTCATATGTCCCTTTCTGAGGGAAGATAACCAACTAAATCCCCACTGCACAGATATACAAATGCATGAGAGCAGTACAACGTGGTAAGGATTCAGGGAAAAAAAAAAAAAAAAAAAAAAGAAAAAAAAAAAAGAAAAAAAAAAAAAAAAAAAAGAAAAAGTGTATGGAAAGTAGCATAAGCTTCCTTCTTGTAATTTGATACTCCCCTAGGATGACCCAGTCTACCCTGGTTCACTGGGATGTGCAGGTAGCAACAGGGGCTGATTATGAAAGGGTCACAGAAGAAAAGGCTACACAGTCCATTACAAGAGCTATGCTGATTTTTTTTTTTCTTTTTCAATATCATTTTACCAATTAACTTCCTGCACTGTTCTTGGTTTGTTCTTTACAACTTAGCTCTCTTTAACTCTGCTGTGCCATATTGTCACTGTTAGCCAATACCAAAACAAAGAAACATTTTAACCATGTTTTTAAATGTCTGGTCAGGGTGGTCTCTGCTGACCTTGAGATGACAGACAATCCACATTATGTGTAAACTCTGATACACCAGCTACTGGGAAGCCCAGAGGCGTCTTCCCCAGCTGAGTAAAATAAATGTGGGCAGGAAGTTAAGTCTGTGCTTATTTGTTTCTCCACACTCATAGTATTGCAAAAACTTTGGACTTCAGCCTCCGGGAAAAGGTCACTGTGGTGGCAGGTTTTGACCAGCACAACCTTCCCTAGTGAGGCTAAGGAGAGCTCAGTCCTCCCTTGGCCTTCATAGTTCCCTTCTTCCCTTCCCTTCCCTTCCCTTCCCTTCCCTTCCCTTCCCTTCCCTTCCCTTCCCTTCCCTTCCCTTCCCTT
>NW_027635590.1:400824-551145 GCF_903797595.1 Erithacus rubecula
CCTGAATCTTCCCTGAAACTTCCCTGAAACTTCCCTGAAACTTCCCTGAAAGTTCCCTTCTCTAAAACTTCCATTCTTTGAAACTTCCCTTCCCTTCCCTTCCCTTCCCTTCCCTTCCCTTCCCTTCCCTTCCCTTCCCTCCCTTCCCTTCCCTTCCCTTCCCTTCCCTTCCCTTCCCTTCCCTTCCCTTCCCTTCCCTTCCCTTCCCCTTCCCTTCCCTTCCCTTCCCTTCCCTTCCCTTCCCTTCCCTTCCCTTCCTTCCCTTCCCTTCCCTTCCCTTCCCTGAAACTTCCCTTCCCTTCCCTTCCCTGAAACTTCCCTTCCCTGAAACTTCCCTTCCCTTCCCTTCCCTTCCCTTCCCTTCCCTTCCCTTCCCGTCCCTTCCCTTCCCTTCCCTTCCCTTCCCTTCCCTTCCCTTCCCTTCCCTTCCCTTCCCTTCCCTTCCCTTCCCTTCCCTGAAACTTCCCTTCCCTTCCCTTCCCTTCCCTTCCCTTCCCTTCCCTTCCCTTCCCTTCCCTTCCCTTCCCTTCCCTTCCCTTCCCTTCCCTTCCCTTCCCTTCCCTTCCCTCCCTTCCCTTCCCTTCCCTTCCCTTCCCTTCCCTTCCCTTCCCTTCCCTTCCCTTCCCTTCCCTTCCCTTCCCTTCCCTTCCCTTCCCTTCCCTTCCCTTCCCTTCCCTTCCCTTCCCTTCCCTTCCCTTCCCTTCCCTTCCCTTCCCTTCCCTTCCCTTCCCTTCCCTTCCCTTCCCTTCCCTTCCTTCCCTTCCCTTCCCTTCCCTTCCCTTCCCTTCCCTTCCCTGAAACTTCCCTGAAACTTCCCTGAAACTTCCCTGAAACTTCCCTGAAACTTCCCTTCCCTTCCCTGAAACTTCCCTGAAACTTCCCTTCCCTTCCCTTCCCTTCCCTTCCCTTCCCTTCCCTTCCCTTCCCTTCCCTTCCCTTCCCTTCCCTTCCCTTCCCTTCCCTTCCCTTCCCTTCCCTTCCCTTCCCTTCCCTTCCCTTCCCTTCCCTTCCCTTCCCTTCCCTTCCCTTCCCTTCCCTTCCCTTCCCTTCCCTTCCCTTCCCTGAAATTTCCCTTCCCTTCCCTTCCCTGAAACTTCCCTTCCCTGAAACTTCCCTTCCCTTCCCTTCCCTTCCCTTCCCTTCCCTTCCCTTCCCTTCCCTCCCCTTCCCTTCCCTCCCTTCCCTTCCCTTCCCTTCCCTTCCCTTCCCCTTCCCTTCCCTTCCCTTCCCTTCCCTTCCCTTCCCTTCCCTTCCCTTCCCTTCCCTTCCTTCCCTTCCCTTCCCTTCCCTTCCCTTCCCTTCCTTCCCTTCCCTTCCTTCCTCCCTTCCTTCCCTTCCCTTCCCTTCCCTTCCCTTCCTTCCTTCCCTTCCCTTCCCTTCCCTTCCCTTCCCTTCCCTTCCCTTCCCTTCCCTTCCCTTCCCTGCCTTCCCTTCCCTTCCCTTCCCTTCCCTTCCCTTCCCTTCCCTTCCTTCCCTTTCCCTTCCCTTTTCTTCCCGTAGCACATCGGCACTCAGCTGCGCTGTGGTTTTCACTCCCAGCACTCGAGGGCAGTGTTGGTTAATTTTTGTATTTTTGCAGCAGCCGCAGTCCCACACGGTGTAAGCCCGGCTCTTCGAATCCCACCGGCGAGACTCCTGCCTCCCTAGGACGAGCAGGTTTTGGCCTTTTCCAGATAAAGAAGTCCCACTGCTGTGCTACTCGAGTCTGCCTCTTCAGCCTCGTCCCTTGGCCCTAGTGGAGGCAAATGTGGTTATTGCACCAGGAGGAATAAAAACTTCTCCATGTGTGGTGGGATGTCTTTGAGGACTTTCAATGTTGGCAGGTCTGAAGCAGATAGATTTGAATATACCAAAGTCTTTAAACCCCTGCAGAAGCAACAGGAGATTTTGAAAATAACAAGGTTTGTGGTGAACAGAACAAAAATTTAGGAGCAATTGTTACATGTTTGGACAGCTTAAACCGCTTAAACAGTCTTACTACATTTCCCTGGCTACCATACAATAAGGTAGACTATGTGCATGAGAAAATGACCTTCAAGCCTTAAAATCTTACAGGCCCTTTAAAAGATACACCTACAGGCACCCTGGATGTCTTCAGGAGCATATTGAGTTTTGCCTTAAACTTACCCCAGCATCTTAACAAGATGTAAACTGCTACAGACTCTCAACACCAGGAGGTGCCTGTGGCCCTCATTCCTCCTGGACCATCCACTCTATAACCCCTCAGTCTGGCATGAGACATGCACAAGCACAACTGGTCAGTATTCTCCAGGTAGTACTGCACCATTTAGTGGGATCTGAAGAAAAGCTGTGATACCAAGTCGGTTTTCACCTGCCAGGAGGCTAATTGATATGCTGAATCACCCAGTTTCTTGGCTGAAAGAGAAACAGTCTCCGGGCAGATTTGTGCAATCTGACTTTCCCTTCATACCTATACCCTAGTCACTTTCTCTGTGATTGGATATTTGTGTCTATTCATGCACAGATGCAGGTGGTGATCTTAGCACTAAGTGGCAAAAACCATTCTCAGGAACATGTTTGCTGGGACCACGCAATTATTATGGCCTTTTTCACTTTTCATGTATTTATTGGTGACTTACCAGCAGGAACCACAGGACCAGACACATGCTTGTCTGCTACAGCTAAACTAGGCTAAATGTTCTAACAGATGACAGATCAGTCAGATATTCACATGAACAGCAATATGCTAACAGCTTAGCACTATTAACAGTACTTCACAATACACTCTTTCCTGAAGCTGCTTTAAAATACAGGTAAAACTCATAAAATTAAAGTAGATCTGGAGGTCAAAATAAAAATTATGAGGTCAAGTGGACCTGCTGTGTTTTAAATCTCAAAGGCAGAATTTTCAGACATCCTAAAAGCTTGGGAGTTTCCAACAGAGGGAAAATGATTAGAAATTATTTGCTTTAAGTGCAAGTAGAAGCTCTGATATTTTTTCAGGCATAGACTTAACTTCTTTGTTTTTTTGGTTTTTTTTAATAAAACAAATCCTCAGTCTTGACCATTTCTAAAACCAGATATGGACCATAACGTCTATTAGTCATGGGGTATGTAAAGTATATTACCCTACTGGCACCTGTAAAACTAAGCATTAATCCAAGATCTAGCATTTTTTCACAACTATACAGGAAGAAACATAGGTATTTTGTTCTTCAAAAAAAATCAGGGCTCTACTGTTCTGAATTTCTCAGAAGACTTTGATTCAGACCTTGTGTATCTTACAGACAATAGACTGACTTCTCATGACTCTGAAAGGTAGAGACAGGAGATGACTTTGTTGTCCTACTTATCAATGTTTTTTTGATTTGTCCTCAGCTGCGGAAATTGCACACAATTTGGACTTGTTGAAACTTTTGAAGGAGTAGGGACCTGAAGCTGCTTTGCCTGGCTCAATGAACAAGCCTTACCCTGAAGTTGTCATCACTTCAAGCAGCCCACTCTGTGCAATGATATAATTTCTCCTTTGAAGCACAAAGACATTTTGCACAAGTTCATGGGACTTTTACTGATAGTATGGCATTGCTTTTCAGACACTGGAATTGATTTTTGCCAGCACTAAGTGAGTACCTGGCTGAAATGAGTAGCAATCTCCACCAGTTCCTAATCTCACAGCACTCAGACTGTGTCCTTACTGAGAGTTTTCCTTTTCCCTCATCTTTGGGGAGCCTTGTCATGTTCTCTCTTGTCTGCCAGGGGTTTGGAAAGATGTGGCAGATTCAATCCCACTGAAGACAGATGCACTGATGTGTAAAAGGTAGGGAACCAGGAGTAGGGTGGGGGAATAGGAGTAGCCTGAGTGGCCTTCAGGGTTCTGGTGACAGAACTGGTTCCTCCAGCACAGAAGATCCCAAAAGCAGCCCTGAGGATATAAAATCTGGTGATGAAAGCCTCCTAGGAGACATGACTCTCCTAGCAGACAAGGCCACGGAAACAGGAAAGCTTATCAACTCTAATACTTCTATGTCATGCTTGTCACTACCCTCAATAACTCTGCTTAGTGTATTGTCCACCAATAAAGTAACTTCCAGGCATCTGGGAGGAATACACATGCTGTCATATCACCCAGTTTCTCCACTGAGAGGTGGAGCACTCCCCAGAAAGCATGTTCAACTGTGAACATTTGGAAAAGCTGACTTTTCCTGCAGCAGTTTTTTGGAAGTATCTATCAAGGAATGCTTGGCTTGCCTTACCCAACAAAATGAAGTCTCAGAGAAAGTATGTTTTGCAGTAAATATGCTGGAAAATATGCAGAGGAGAAAGTGCTGTTCAACCCAAAAAACACAACACCAGTAAAAAAGGTGTATGCTATCTTAGGATATAAAAAGGATGACAGTGGAAAGCCTTCTGGTCTCGGATGAAAGAACGTAGTGGCAGGAGGGAGAATGAGATGTTTCTGCATTGCTAAGATGGGACTTGATGCCTCAATAAGCAAGCATGCCACATGTTAGTCTGCAAAACAAGGTGCTGGAGTTCTATCCTAGATGTCCTGCTAAATTCCTTTCCTGTGTTGACCAAGTGATCCAGCACATGGAATGTCCTTGTTGTGCACAGAATAGTGCCTGGAGCACTGAAAGCAGTGAAAGCCCAAGGCTTGTTCAGTATGAGTAGCTTGAAGACTGCTGCAGTCCATACAGTCAGACAAATATTATGTCATACCAAATATTATGTCATACCTCAGAAAAATATCAAGGAGTGCTCAAACGGCTTAGCAGCACAATGTGAAATGTGGGGCATTTTTTGTGAAAATTGTTTTGCTAAGTGAAAATTGGATGGCAGTTGCAGTGCACTGGTAAACTGTCAATTCTGTGGTGTCACATACCCTAGCTGGCAAAGACTGGTAAGCATCACAGGATCATACCAGACTCATCAGACTGCTGCTCCAGCTGTGTCCTGCAGACATGCACACCACTCCTTCCCTTCACCTCTCCTCTGTGACTCAGAGCAGATGATTAGCAGATGATTAGCAGATGATTATGGCCAACCCATAGAAATTTAAGTCCTATCCTGTGCAGTCCTGGAGTTTCCGCTCTGCCTGAGGATGTTTTGGTCCATTTCTTCTTCATTTATTAAGTCAATTTATCATGACATACTGAGATGCAAGATATGCCTGAGGAAGTCTATGTACTGTTTCCATGGAAATGTCAACATTCTTCATGTTAGTTGGTGTGATTTCCTGTCTTTCTAAATGGTGATGGCTGTATGTCACACAGCATGTAGTGACAATACCCTGGGAATGAGAAAGACACCACTGAGGACAAACAAGTGCCATTTCTTCTTTTTCCCTAGTCTTGGTAGCAGGTGCATTACAAAACCACCTCTAATACACCACAGGATAAGATCTTTTGATAGGTCACCACAGGATTGCTGCAATCAGCTCATAAAAGTATTTTTCTGAATATCCGTCCATTCTAGGCAGTTAGTCCCAAGTTGAGAAAGGCTGGCCTGCAAGTTCTTGGACTTCTGAATATCTCCTTGGATAACTGCTTCCTCACATTCTGAATTCTTGCTGGTAACACTGACAGGGGATACCTGCTTGCCCTTTCACCTTAGATTTTGCCTTACATTAGAAGTGAATGTTTTCAACGGATCTGCCTGCTCTAGCTGGAAATTCCACTTCATCAGAACTAAGCAATTCTAATGAAGTTCATTGGGGAAAAGGGAAGGCAAAAGAGATAAATTTAAAAAAAATGTTAAAAATGTGATTTAGTGAAATGTTTCAGTAGGAAATCCATATCCTCTAAAATTACTTTTCATGCATCAAGGTTCATTAGGTATGTCAGTATAAAATTGGCTCTTCCAGAAATTGGAATTAAAGAAACCATATTCCCAGAGTTTAACTGAAAAACATAACCACAGCTACACTTTGACTTTCACCTGCAAATAAATAAGCAGTGTAAACCAGTTTAATGTGACACAGGGAAAAATTAGCATTATTAGGAGCTTCAGTGTTGCCAGGGAACACTCAGACTGAAAAACAGTGGTCAGAATACCAGCTTTACATCTCTAGTCCTATGGAAGAAAAAGAGCTGCAAATATATTTTCTCTGCGCTGAGCACTGAAAAAAGGTCACTTTATTTTTTTTGTCATACCAGGACTTAGTATTTCATTCCTGATTTCATTCCTCCCTGCAGTTCAGGATCTTTGCTTAAACAAGAGCACACGCTTTTCTGGGCCTCCCTAATGACTGTGATATCTCTTCTCTATTGAAACTGCGCCACATTTCTGGTTCAAATTTATCTCAATTCAGCTTACACTGCCCAAGAGACCTCTATGTCTGCTGCTGCCAGCTCAGAGACACTGCTATGATCAAACTTCCCAAGGATGCATTTTGAGCCTGTTGATCAATCTGTCCCTCCCTTTATGCCCCAGGAGTGTCTTATATTAATGCTTCTCAATTTCTAATTGTTCTGAGACTTCTTGCTACAAGTCTCTGCAGCTAAATGTCATTCTTCTGGAAATAGTGCTTCCTGAATTTGTTCCTTTTTCACTTGTATCCTTTTGCACTTCTTAAGAGAGACTTTGGGTTCTTTTTGCTCAAAACTGGAAAAGCAACATGAATATTTTAAATCTTTCCTTGAGGAAGACTGCCTCTGGAAATCAAGATCTCTTTTTTCTTTTTGCTATACTGTAAATATTTTCTTTTGGGGGGTATGGGGAGAGACACCTTTAGCAAATCTTATTTTATCTCTTCCTTTGCCAGATGGGAAATAATCTTCCCCTCACAGGAGAGATTATACTCCATGCACAAGTATTTCTTTTGCACTTAATCCCCCCTATAAATGCAGACAAAGTAATATTCCCTAAGCTGCAACTTCACTAAAATGCATCTGTCATTGAGGATGGTGAAAACATCTGACAAGTAGTCATGTCTCCCAACCAAAAATCATGTCTGTAGCTGTAACTTTAATGGCAGTGCTTTCTCTTGGGACAGAAGTAATAAATTCCAGAGTCCACAACTCCTGCTTGTTGAATAGCATTGGCTGAGTCTACGTGCCTCAAACTTGTGAGCACACTACTCAGCTCTAAGGAAATTACCATTTTCCCTATTTTTTTTTTTTCACACATTCTTTTCCATGCAAGCAAGTAACTTTTCTAGAGCATCCATGAATTTTCATCTTTGTTGACATGACTGATGTTATACAGAGTCACTGAGAAGATGTGGATATCTTATACTTGTCAGAATTCCCTGTCAGAGGCCAGATTGGATGGGGCTTTGAGCAACCTGGTCTAGTGGAGGGTGTACCATAGTGGGGGAGGTTGAAACCAGATGATTTTTAAGGTCCCGACCAAGCCAAGCCATTCTATAGTTCTGTGAAAATTCACTTTCTGTGCCACAAAGGTGGTGACTCGTCCCAGTTATTTGGAGCTCTATTCTTTCCTGCCCCGAGGCCATGTCTCCCATACCTGGCCCTTGTGACAAGCTGCCTTCACAAATAAACTCTTTTTCTGTCACTAGTTTCATGCACAAAATGGTTGTTTTGCAGATGAATTCCCAACTTCAGAGTCCTTGCATATCTTGTACTTCTCCTCTGTGTGTCAGGCCCTCTCATTGCATTGCTGACACCAACAGGAACATACACACAGAAACTGTATTCAGCTACTTGCTGTGGTGCCCAGAGACAGGACAAGAGATAGCACTGAAACATGGGAGGGTCCTTCTGAACATCAGGAAACCTTTTCCACTCTGATGGTGACCAGCACTGCGCAGGTTGCTCAGATAGATGGTGGAATTTCCTTCCTTGTAGCTTTTCAAAAGCTGCCAAGACATTGTCCTGGGCAAGTGGCTGTTGATGGTCATGCTAGAGCAGTGGTGTTGAACCAGATATTCTCCAGAGGTCCCTCCAATTTCAGCTGGACTGTGATTCTGGATGACTTAG
Source organism: Erithacus rubecula (assembly GCF_903797595.1). Taxonomy (NCBI): domain Eukaryota; kingdom Metazoa; phylum Chordata; class Aves; order Passeriformes; family Muscicapidae; genus Erithacus; species Erithacus rubecula. The sequence continues at coordinate 408,726 of NW_027635590.1, forward strand.
TGTCACTGAAATCAGTGTTTCTCTTTTGGAAACATTTACCTTTTGATAACTATATTACAATTATGTTATGGAAAAGTTGTGCCTGAAAGGTTTAGACCACTGTATTATGAGCACACCGCACTTGTAACATACATATATTGTTTTGAAGTGCATGCTAAATGTCATACCAAGTAGGAGACAGCACAAAAATCACTCTTGATATCTCATGCTATAAATATATTAATGAAGAAATACTAGTGTCCTGAAAATAGATAGGAAAGAACACCTAGCCATTGCCAATGTCTCCAAAAGTTATCTTTAGCAAAAGGTTACAATTTTCTAGTGTTAAATATTTATAGGCATATAGGAATACCAGTACTGCCCATCATCAAGATGGCTTTGAAATAAGTTATTTGAGATGGCAAATCAATATTACAGGACTCAGGAAAATGAAATAACTAAATGAGGTGAAACACATTTAAAAGCATAGAAAGAACTTACTGCAGTGTGTAACAGAGCTGTCAGGTAGACTAGATCCCTCTCTTGTTGCTTCACAGCACTTTCACATGACAAGGCTCTGCTTCCTCTAAGGAGACTATTCTGACTATATTGGATTCTGTAACAAACATCCTTCCCCCCAACACAAGAAGCAGCTGGGTAGTGGCAGGAATAGTCTGTGTCTCTGTTAACTTGAAAGACCTGTCAGAAATGGATGCAACAGTTTAAATGATCCTGTCAATGCAAGAAGGCTCATCTACTGCAACAAGATGATGGAATAGCCTCCTGGTCAAATAGGATGTTGGGCTTTTATTTCCTGAATGTGTGTCTTCAGGGTTTGGTGAGGTGTTGAGCCGTTTTTGCTGTCTAGGGCTGCTGGAATGGCCTGACCATGATGCACAGAACATGAGTTGTCAGTCACCAAATACCATCCAAATCACCATCCAAATCATTTCTCCTTGTAGACATTTGGGAATAACCTACAAAGACTCCAGAACCACAGGGCATGGAAGAAACAGATTGAGGCCTGACAGCAGCTCTTATAACACAGTCAGTAAAGTGTGGGGCTAGTAACCAAATGAAAGAGCCACAGCGGGCAGATGTTCACAGTGCATAGACTGTGCTGCTTCTGCAGGACATGATGAGGTGCTGCTATTCCATCTGGAGATTCATCTATCAGGATCAAATAAATGGAAGCAAAGTGCATTCTCTTAACAACGGGATTTTTCACTGTTGACAGATCTTGTCACAGAATGGACTTTCTCGTACTGTAAAGCAGTTGGATACAATGGGGACAAGCATAGTGCAAATGACAAGACAGAGTACAGCAACAGAGAAAATTTAGAAAGGGCTGGACCTTGGCCAGACACTGTAAAGCTGTGATGGGAAGCAGTGGGGACACCCATAGCTCCTGAATCTTTTCATACCCATCAGTGCATCAGGATAGGGTGCAGTCAGCTGAGTGCACCCCTGCCCTGGAACTGCTGTGCTCTGCCTCTGCAGTGGTCTTCCACACAAGTGTCCTGACCCCACTCCCCAGGGGCAATGTTGCATGTAGCTTGGTTCAGCTTTCCCCACATAATTCAGCATGGAGCCAAGCATTCAGCCCTGTCTCTGCAGAAACTGCCTGACAGTTGATGCAGGGAAAAGGCAGCAGTGGAATTTTTCATTCCATTAAGAATTCACACTTTCTTCCCCTGTCTTGCTGTTGTTGAATCTAAACATGACAGACAATAATCAGAAAACAAAAGCATTTACATTCTCTGCACTGGCAAAGCAGCACATTCACAACCAACATCAAAGGTGGGTTTAGCGATCATTAGTGCAATACTGCTCTTCAACATGATCAAAGCAATCAGTGCCCAAACACAATAAAGAAAATGGAGCTCTGATTCAGCTCTTCCATAAAAGGCAACGTTAAAGTGATCTGGGGAGAAGGTGAAAGCACATAAGTATACAAGGGCATGCTGCTGAGATATTCTTTCACATCAAACAATTTCTCATTTCATATCCAATTATACCTATGAGCTGTTCAAACCAACATTTCTGTCATCTCTGGCTTTCAATTGACATTGCAAATTGAGGACTAGAAAAAACTACAATAAAGCGTGTCTCAGATGAAATTCCTCCTGAAGTGTGTCACTGCAGATGGATAACTGTTTGAGAACTGGGATACTTGTGCCAGCCTTACTGATGCTGCCAGCCAGCTTCAACCATGTTTGGATGAGGGACTCTTCACTTACCACCTAGTCATTGGAAAAAAGCATTTTTGCTTTACTGTCTGTATCACAGAGTCATGGAACAGTCTAGGTTGGAAGAGACCTTAAAGATTGCCCCCTTGCCATGGTCAGTGACACCTTTCAATACACCACATTGCTCAGAGCCTCATCAACCTGGCCTTACACTCTTCCAGGGATGGCACATCCATAACTTCTGTAGGCAACCTGTGCCACTGCCTCACTTCTCTCACATGAAATAACCTCTTCCTACTATCTAATCTAAACCTACTATCTCTCTCAGTTTGAAGACATTCCCTTTTGTCCCTCTCTATTTTTCTTGTCAGCTCCTTTCACATAGTAGAAGGCTGCAATTAGGTCACCCCAAAGCCTTATCTTCTTCAGGGTGAACAAACTCAATCCTCTCAGCCTTTCCTCAGAGAAGACTCACTCCATCCCTCTAATCAACCTGGTGGTTTCCCAATGTCCTTCCTGTGCTGGGACCCCAGAGCTGGGTGCAGGGTTCCAGGCAGGGTCTCACCAGAGCAGAGCAGAGCAGAGCAGAGGGGCAGAATCCCCTCCCTCCCCTGCTGCCCACGCTGCTCTGGATGCAGCCCAGGACACGTTTGGTTTCTGGGCTGGGAGTGCCCATGGCTGGGTCATGTCCAGCCTCTCACCCAGCAGCACCCCCAAGTCCTTCTCCCAGGGCTGCTCTGATCTGTTCATCCCTCAGCCTGGGTTGATACCAGACCTGCCCTGAACCATGGTTGAAGGTTCAAAGTAGAAAGCTCTAAGTGCAAGGACAATGCACTTTGTGATGTTGGGTATGCAGAGCCAGAGTAACAAATGTGATTCAAGGCAAAATGTAGACATGACATTAATCAAGCCACTGTAATGCACTCATCCTTTTGTCTCTTGGACTTGTGCTGCTCAGGCCACAAAATTGCATCTTGAAAATCCTGTAGGAAGCCCTTATCTTCTGCCTGACTGGGTGCAACTCCAAAGTTCTGAACTCAGCTTTGGCTTAAAATCATTCAAACAGTCTCTTCCATATGAGAGAGGCATCATTTCAATGTCTTGCCCCAGCAGTTATGTATTTTCCCTGAATCCATGCTCAAAATTACTGAGGGAGACTGGGGGAAGGCTGTGAGAACTTTGGAGTTCAGGGTCCGAGGGGATTTGTAGGGGACAGGTTGGATCAATAAGATCCAGAAGTCCAAAGTATGTTGCCTGTGACTGCAACTGAGCCACTCTGTCTTCTCTTGTGTAAGCTAAACTGCAAGAGCTTCTCAAGCTTTTCTCTGGAAGATTTTCCACACTCGGAATGGCTTGTAAAGAAGATGCTTTTAAGACTTATCTCAAGGGAAGAATACAAACAAAAGACCAGGAAAAATAAAGGCATTCAGCTATATTTAGCAAGGCAGGGCAATGGTTTGGAAGTGACAAAGCATCAAGGAATATTGGCATGTTGTGTCGACAGCAAATTAAGCCAATGAGAAAGGGAAGCAACTAAGTCATGTGTGCTTAAAGAAGAAGCCAAGGCAGGTCACAGAGGATACAGGATACAACTCAGCAACAGAGCAGGATGTTCTGCAGGGGGAGGAGACTATTTTGCTTTGAAGGACGAGAAGGGTAATAAAGTTTGAGGCAAGGAAGTACTCAGCTGTGCTGGCATCAAGTGTAAAACAGTTGCACTCACTCTCACAAAACTTCATCAATATACTCAAGTGAGCTCTTTTGTATTATGCAATGGCTTAAACTGGATAGTGTTCCCATTTTTGCTTTATAAATACTCACTGTCTTCTGGTTAACAGCAGCATAAACATAACTTCTACCTAGTGAAACATTTTAAAATTACCCTACCTCCTCTTTCAGAAGTAAAATAAGTTTTCTTTACCAAAAGATTCAAGGTCATACAATGAGGGGGCATAGTAACCTCTGGCTCTTCAGCACTGAGTCAAACATGCATGTAATTCTTGAAAAGAGCACAGTATGCATGTATGGAAGCTTTGGGGGCTGCCCTGCAGAACAGTGTATGTAAACCAACAAGCAGAGAGCACAAACAGCAAGCCAAGAGCACTGTGGAGAATTGCAGTCTGACATGAAACATACCAGGGCACTTTTTGCTGCTCCAGATTTCCACTGTGAGTGGGATCCTGGCCAAGCACTGTCTTTGTCCATTACTTATTGCTCAGCCCTATTCCTGCTCCTCCCATAAGGAGCTCATGTATTTGGTGCACACTTGGGAGAGAAATTAAGAATTTTGACCTGTAAGCGTAAATAAAGGCATAGAATTGCTGCTTTAAGTTGTTCTAGTTTTTCATTAAAGACTTCTTTCCAGACTTTCCTGAAGAAAAGTGACTCTCCCCTGGGAATCCTGCCTGCCAGTGTTAGGGAAGCAGGCTGCAGCTCAGGTAGTGTGTCATTCCAGAAAATACTCTACTCACATAATTAATTAGGAATTGTCTGCTTAATTCTGTTACCCTCTGCAGTTAGTTACCCTGTTACAAAAACAGTTAATGATTTTTAAATTATTACCTGTGATAGCCCCTCCACATTTGTAGCATGGTGGGATTGTGCCTAAGACTTGATTTCTGTGAAAAACAGTAACATGTCCCCACCTTGATCAGCCTCACCACCTTCTATGCTCAGGCCCCACAACCAGGCAAAGCTGTATAGGGAAGGTTCCTGTCTCCTTGCTGCAAGTGGGGAGGAAGGGATGAAGCATTGGCACAGAGAGAAACTGGGCTCCTCTTTCTCTTCCTGAACTGTCAGACTAGCAGAGGCCAAGAGCATTGGATTTTTGCTGCATAACAGTGAAGAAATACAACAGACAAGAAAGGACCAGCAATCACCCATTTTTCAAGAAGTGGCTGTTTACCAGCTGCTGACTGTTTATGAATATACCTAAAGCTACCTCCAAATTCAGACTTTCTGTGTGTAGTCTGTTCTGTGCCTGAAAGAAATACAGAAAGCTTTTCTTTCTTCCACCCATTTTTGTGAATATGAAAAGAGCTGCAATAGTTATGGGACAGATCACCTCTGAAAAGTCTGTATGTAAAGAAGACATATTTGGTATGGTCCTATAAATACAACAAAAGAGCATGTATCTCAAGGCTTAGCTCACACATGATTCCGTGTTTCTTATGTTGCTGTGATTACAAATTGGTTCTGCACATCAACAGAAAGGGAATTTGAATAGTACATGCAGTTTTACAGTGCAAGGATGTGCAGAGTTTCAGGCTTATGTTTGTGTAATACCTGAAGTAGTGTGACTGCTGCTTTCAGAGGTCTAAAACAGAGGATGAAGCCCTGAGGGAACCCATTCCAGCCTACACATTTTTCCAAGCAGATTTTCGCATTCTCTTGGGCACCAGGCTATCTAAATACATTGTTGCTTATTTATATTGATGGACAGAGGTATAATGCACCCAAAACCATCTCAACACAGGCTGAGTCCCTGTCCTGAGAGAGGAGAGCTCATGAGCAGAGCTGTAACTCAGCTCTAAATACATGGCTGTATATACTGTGGAAGAAAAGGCAGGTCCTGTGCCATCTCTGGCTTTCCCATTTGCCTTTCTGGTCTCCCTTGGCTAGGGAGATTCCAATCTGACAGTGGAAGGACAGCTGGAGGAGGCAGCCTGGCCTTTGCTCACAGGACCAGAGTGCAGATGTGCTCACGTGTCACCTGTCTGCGATGCTGGGGAGAAGACCAAGTGGAAGTGTGGGTGGGTGGGGTGCCCAGCACACCCATGTGCCAAGCAACCCCAACACAGGGGGAAGAAGTGCACAAGCAGCACTGGTTCTGCTAGAGAAGGAGAGTGCTTTCCCCACAGAAGAAATGGGCACCAGTGGGAGTTGCTGGGAGGCAGATGCACCGTGATGGAAGGGTGACACCACCAACACCAATTGTGCATTATCTTTCAGAGCAGTGGTTTATTTGAAACGTGTTTCCAACTGACCTGACAAATTCATTTCCAAAGCAGCAACAGATGGGAGTAGACAGATGGCTCAATAATTTGAAAGCTTCTACAGAGAAAGGAAGTGTCACTATAAGCCTGCACTATCTTAACATTAAGAAAGAAAGGGTTCTTAACAACTGCATCAGCTGAAAATAGCATGAGGACACAGGTTGTAGGCTGGATTTTTGCAGCCTTATTCTCATAGTTTCCATTGGCATAGCTACACAGGTCTCAAACCTTCTCCTTGATCTCAAAGAGGCATTTTGAACCAATATTTAAGTTATTTAATCCATGACTATAGATGTTTCTCTGCATCATCTTGGTCCAACCACATAGTTCCTTGATGCTTAGTCTCTTGTCTGCAAAACACAGATAAAAATCCTGTACTGATCCCGAGCTTTTAGACAGCAGACTCCTTGACAGAGTATTTTTCCATATTTCCCTATGTTCCTTCTTTTTCTTCTTTGTTGGTGCAGGACTTTCCTTTGCTAGAACCTCACTCCTGCAAGAAACAATGGTAAGAGGGTTGTATTCCTTTGCTATCAACTGATAAGTAAGGGAGCCTCCATTTTGACTGATTCAATTTTTAATTTATTTTTAATTTATGCTAAGGGTTTGCTTTTCTTTGTTGCAGTTTTACTGCTGCCTGTCCCACACCAAAACTTAACTCTTTTTAATAGTTTTTATTTTTTCAATTTCCCCTTCCCTTGGATATTGTATGGCTGCAATTTTTGGAAAGAATTAGGTTTGCCCTCCCTTCTGCATCCCCATCATATGACAGAAGGCCCATTAAATGCTAGAACCAATAATTAAAACATTAGAAGTGACTTCTTCTGTCTGAAGCCAAGTTTCCTATACTCTTAGCTCTGACCTGTCCTCCAGAGCACATGTAACTTCTTCATCTTCTGAGAAGGTAATCAAACATAATCAAAAGGAATCAAGGGGATGACTCTGTCTTACCATCTGGTGCATACCCATTAAGCAGAATCAGGAGAAAGAAGGATTGTGGCACAGCATAATTGATCTTTGGAGAGATGAAATCAGGTATAAGACTCTTATTTCTCTCACTTTAGACAATTCACAGCTCAACTCAGGGGGTTAAATCCTTATGAAGTTTGTATAACTGAAAGGTGCACCAGACCTGAGGAAGTCCAGTCCCTCTGTACCATTGTGGCTGTTCTTCAGGCCATTGGCTATCCTGAATTTTCCTTTCTCCTTTGCTAGTGAGAGCAGGTTTCCTCACTTGGACCTGTTGGAGTCACAAAGAAGGTAAGGCTTTTCCTGGTGGTGATGAGGATATATCAAGCTCAAGCCCATGAGGGTTTAAAAATTAGAAAGGGTACAAGTGATAGTGTGTGGGTACTGTGCAGTCAGGAGGAAAGGTATAAGTATATAGACTTAATGGATATGAAAGGTTGCTCACTGTCATCAAGCAGAAGATGACAGTGGAGACAGAAGGAGAAAAGTCTTGTAGGAAGATATAAATGAGAAGGGAAAGAGCCAGTCCTTAATACAAAGTCCATAAATAGTGACATAATCTCAACAAAGCAAGGGATAAGCTGAGGACCAAAAAAGACAATGTCTGTTGAAACTAGCATGCAACAAATGGACTTAATTCAGCAGCTGCCACGGGGCTGTTTGCTGTTCACTCTTCAGAGCCCTTGGTTAGGTGTTGCAATACAGGTGTCCTGGGCACAAAAGGACAGATCACCTTGAGATGGAGCACAGCTGATGAAGGTTGGTCTGGCACAGCTGTGACACAAAGAGGCAGAGGTGTATTAGGATGGAAATTACAGGCCACTTCATGCCTCCCATAATGTGGAAGGGGTTATATCTTGAGACACACAGGTCTGGGAAAACTATGGTTCAGCTAGCTGCTGCAGAGGGGACATACAAGCTTAGAAGACAGAAGATGCTGGGAACAATGTCATTTCGTTCCCAGCTATTACCAAAATGTTCTTATCATCCTCTTGCCTCTCTTTTTTTTTTCATCAGAGCTGAGTCGGTAAGGGTTATCCTGTTTACAGAACGTACCCTAAGATCAAACAGGATCTGGAGACTGACTATGTTCCTCTAGCAGAGATCTGGGCTCAGGCCTATCATTGCTCATCCAAGTTAGAATTTTGATGGTTGGTTGGTAGCTAGATGAGATGTGTGGGTTTCCACTAGAGAGCAGTGGTGTCCCCTATACAAAGGAGTCTGCCTTGCCAGCTGAAGGAAGGACATTCAAAAAAGCGTATAGTAACCATGGGAATTGGCATCAGCTGCTGTAAATGGAAATGACACCCAGTGCCTGAGTGGACACAAATCCAAACCTGAAATTCAAGGACTAGTTCACTGTTTCTGGACCAGGAGAAGGCTGGGGGAAAAGCACAGAAGTCTTACTTTCTGTTAAGTCAGCACTACATGAATTGCAGTCTCAGCTCCAGCAAATGTTCATCTGTTTCCACACAAGCTGTGAAAATAGAGAATTAACTGCTGGGTCCATCAGAACGATTCTGAGTAAAACAGAGACATCTGAAAATATTCAATAAACCCAAGTGTGGATGGCTGATCCAAATATAGCTTTCACCATTAGAAACAAGAGGCTGGGGGGAGCCCAGTCACTGCTCCAAGGACTTCAGTAACAATGATGCAAATGAAGCCAGGTTATTTTTCAAAAAGTGTGTTATTGACTTGTTTACTGAAAACTGCATTTCTGCCAGAAGTCTTCCTCCAGTCAGGATACTTTTCTCAGCAGACAGGAAGCAGGCACTGGTCTCAGCAGGCATCTGATTGTGAGGGTAATTGAATAGTACAGCGGTGCAGGTTTGGGACTCATCAACTCTCATGGGCTTTAAAATGAGATTACACAGCTCTTTAAATAAATCAGCTATATTCGAGCCTCTAAGAAAAATGCTATTGCTGAATGAAACTCTTCTGGGTTTTTTACAGGAATAAATTACTGCTGCCCAGTGTGATATTCGCCAGTCTTGACCATGTGCTTGGAGGTCTTGTAATCACCACAGGTGAGAGAGGGAATTAATTCATGTCATGTGACAGTCATATTATCCCATTAAGCTTCCTGAGAGAGGCTTTAAAGTTTCCAGGTTTGAGGGAAAGTCAGACAAAGCTGGACTTGACAAGACATTCTTCAGTACTTGCAGAAGTTACCGTTGTTCTGCCCATGTGAGACGTGAATTCTTTCCAGTCAATAAAGGTGACTTGTTGGTCATAAAACGTGGGTTTTACATGTTTGTCTGGAGCTTGCCATCAGTCTTGCTGCCTTTTATTTCTGCTAAGACAGGACCGCATAACTCATTGGAAAAGGAATTATCATGGTAGATGATGGGGAATTTTCAAGATACATTTTGAAGTAAATTAATTATGCATTTTTATTTAAATATGAAAGAAAAGCTTAATGAACAGTACCTTGAGCAGAGTCCTACAGCAACATGAAGTACTACACAGACTCTGCAAAGTTGCATCACAAGAACACTTCTTGTATACACTCACAGCAGCACTGATCCCAAGGGTGGATGCATGGGATATCTCAGCCCAGCTGACTCTATTCCCCAGCCCTGCTCTGCTGTCCAAAGGTGTCCCCCAAGCTTGGATCCCATTCTAGGATGGCTACAAAACAGTGCTGTGGCTGATGACAATCTCATCACTGAGGTAAACTACACACCCTTCATGAAATCCTTCTGTTCTCATTGGCTCATGTCATTCCTGCTTCCAGTCAGATTAACACCTCCTTCCAGATGGACCTTCTTGCCTGCCATGCCACATCTTACTTTGGTCACAAATTTCCACTATGGAGCAGTCACAATTAGATTTCCCCCTTCATAGATCAAACTGGTTGATGAAGGGACGTTGTTAGTATCTTAAAAAATAATCCTGAGAGGCATTTAGAATAGGGGGACAGAGACTCTGACCTGGATTTTGTGTCAAGAGAAGAGCCAATGTATACTTACTTTACCCAGTACTGTTAAGGAGATGGTCTCCAGCCATTCACAATTTTAGGCCCACTTAAAGAAAAGGAAAGCTGAGGCCAGGCTTTTGGAATTGCTTGGGAGGCACTAGACACAGCATATGGGAATCAGCTCATGCACAGACAGCTGTGACATGCCATGTAGCCCCACCTCTGACCCCTGTGCTGTAAAATGGCACTGACAGAAGTGTCAGAGAAGCCTCAGAGAGTGTGCACTGCCCAAGGTAACAAGTGTGTCTGAGCTGAAAATGGTGCCCTAGTCCCCTGGGACACCACATACCAGCCTTCCTGCCATCCTTAGCCTGGCTTTTCTCTGATTTAGCAGTAATGCATGCTCCCATTCCCCTACAATTAATTAGCAAGAAACAATTTATTCTCTGAGAGAAAAAACATCTTTCTCAGCCTGCTGTGTGTTTAGACAACTATAAATCTCTTGAATAAATTGATACAATAACTATGCTGAACTTCTAAATCCTTATGGAAAATTATAATTGCATTGCAGTTTGTATGTGTGTATCTATTAACTCAACCCCTCTTCAGGGAAGAGGAGAGATGTCAGCTCTGAACAGGCACTGTAGTTCCAGGAGGTGAGAAACAGGGCTTAGTAGTGTCTTGCTGGCATCACTGATTTCTCTACTACCTTGCTGGAGAGATGATGTCCTGTGCTGTGATCTCATCCCTGGACAGGCAGGGCTGATACAGCCCAGGGATGATGCCTGGGCAAGGAGCAGATCTGAGCAGCAGCAGTTTAAGGGCACAGGGCAGAGCCCTGCACATGGTACAGGGACATCACAGGCTGTCACCTTACTCATAGCCCTGCTGATCCCAGAGCTGCTGCACAGTCATCCTGCAGCTCTGTGGTGTCCCTGTGGTACCTGGGTGGACTCCGGGGCCATTGACATTGGGTTAGCTCAAATGTAAGTGCAGATGGCTTAAGGCCATGGGAAAATCCTGCAGTAGGAGTGAGTAAAAAATCACCCCCAGAATCCTCCAGGTCCAGTATGTTGATCGTTGCCACAAAGTTCTCTGCTTCCCTTGTTGGTTCCTTGTTGCTGCAATAATTTTAATATTCCTATTTGCTCTTCCTTATTGTACCCCCTCCCTAAACTCCGCCCTAATTCCGCCTCTCCTCCAAGTTTATAAATACCCCTGCCACGCCTTAACCCTTGCTTTTGGCCATTTGCCCTGGTGCATGGAATTAGCCTCCCTGTACCATCTTTCCTGGTTCATTCACTACAAACTATTCAGCTTGCTGTTTGTTGTTTTCTATTACAGAAGTTTTTTAGTTCCCTAACAATTGGGTCAGGTTGTGTTTCTGCAGAAAATCGCTGAGTTCAGTGAAGCCTCCAGCCCAACTAGCCAGGCTAGGAAGGGTTGGAGACCACACATTGAACGCTCTGAGTGTGCAGCATGAACCAGGAGAAAAGCATCAGTGAAACGTGTGATGCCATCTGCTGGGAAACCAGATTTTTACAGACAAGAGCACAGACTGATCTGATGCTATCAGTCAGACTCTCTGCAGGCCTTTGCAGACACGTTTGCAGCAAGATGCTTATGGAGGGCCCCGTGGCACTGCTGAAACTCAGAATCCAAATCTGTTCTGTTTAGAAATTTCTGTGGGGCACCTCCTCCCACAAAATATTAGTGTAAGAGCATAAGAAGAACTGCTCCTGGCTTTTGGACCTAGAAGAAGAACACATTTATGCTGCTGTGGTAATGTGGAATTAAATGCCCTGCAGCTGTGGCAGACAGATGTGGGTTGTTTTGGGGGTCTCATAGGAGAGGAAGGTGTTGAGCATTCAAAAGAGTATTGGAGAGATTATCTCTTCTGCTTTTACCAAAGTTGTTTCCCAAATATTTTGATAGAACACCATTATAAAACAGGATATAATTTTGTCACTAACCTTTGTTTCAGTCCCTAAAGTACCCTAGAACCAGAGAGCTCTGGGACCTGGGGAGAGACCTTTTGCCTAGAAAAGACCTTTTCTAGACACCTGTATTACTGGATTTGGCCATAGTTTTGGTAATGAAATATAATGGGGTTCAGATTGCTTAGCAGCTCCTGTGTCATTTGAAGTAGCAATTTCTCTTTGCTGTTCAATAAAACTTCTTTTTGTTCAGAGTACTCATAGCCAAACACCAAGTCAGGTTTTGCTGCAGTGTGCTGTCATTTTGTCAGATCTCAAAGTAGAGAGAAGCCATCAATAAGCCATTTGCTGCCAGCCTAAGAGTGTGCACATTTGATTCAGTGGGTGTTTCATCTCTAATTTCTGCGGGAAAATTATCATGAATGTCTTAGAAAAATCCCTTTTGAACTGCAAATTTCTCTTTTAATGTTTGAAGCCTCCCTCCCTGCCTCCATTTATTGCCAACACATATTGTCTAACAAGCAAAAGCTAATTAATTGCTAATATTCTAAATGCTGTCTCCAGCAGTTATTTTAGATGAGCTATTTGCTGTATTAGAGCTTCAGGTCCCTGTTTTGTTTTCTAATAAAAGTCACAAATTCATCATGTTGGCCTAGTAACAGGAATTCGCCAATGCTTTATTGTCATTTGAAATAGACCTGAGACATTTTCAGAGCAACAGGTTAACACATGGTTTGGGTCCTGACTTGAACTACATGGCAGGCACAGCATGGATGCATGAAGGTTCGCTCCAAATCCTAATCTAGAATATTTCTCTTTAAGTGAAACACATTTAATGCAGGGTCTTCAGAGCAGCCCCTCCTGATGTGCTCTGCTGTGAGCTAAGATGGGCAGGCTTTGCCAGAACAGGACTTTGAAGCTGATTTTCCCCACTGATGGGCTGCTGTTTAGAGATGGATCATTCACCCTCCTACTCTCTGTTTTGAAGGGTTTGCTAGGATTTTTCTTTTTATTTATTTAAATCCAACTGCTCTATATTTGATGCTCTAATATGTGCCCAGAATAGGGGCTCTGTTGTATTTGAGTAGAAAAAAATAAAAACCCAAGACTGACTCCACGAGATCTTAATTCTATCTGAAACAAACCAAGATAAAAATTGGGCAGCCCCCTAACCTGTAAATTTTTCAGTGCTGTGACTTTTTAATGTGTAGGTGAGAGAAAAAACCCTTTCAAAAGCTCTAGCCTCAAAATCCCAGCCTGCAGTACTAATGTTCCTCAGAGAAGCCAAAAGCATCTGTAGGGAAATTGCCTTTGATCTCTTGTGCTAATGTTTGATGTAAATGGCAATATTCTCCCAGTTCCTGCATTGCAAGGCTGTTCTGAGAGCTGCAAGGGTTTTTACACTTGAGACTGGTTTTCCTCAAATCCTGATATGGAGACTTGTAGCCTCCCTCTTAGAAGCACCTAAATGCATAGTTTCATGTGGAGAAACACCCTCAATGGTCTCCATTTCTTAATCCTTGACTTTGAGAGGGTTTCAGTGTATCCTTAAAAGAAAGAGCTGGGGGGAAAAAGATTTATATTTGGGAAAGAAATAGAATTCTACCAGCTCTAGAAAGTGGAAATATAATGCTCTTCTAAAAATCATCTGTAAGAGGGAGAGGGAACATGGGTGAGTGAAAGTTAACATGTTGAAAAGGCTGGGAAGGGCAAATGGGGACAAGACACTTGAGGTGATTTCCTGCTTAACCATGATGTTAATCTGCATGTCACAAATCCTCTTTAGATAGAATTTTAAGTGAAAACATATCTGAATAATACGTGTGCTTTCTTTTGAGAGGAGAAGCAGTCTCAGAAAAAAAAAAATAAAGAAGTTAGTTTTATTTGTCTGCCAGAGGTGGTTTATTTTCAAACTCTGAGGCCTGGTGCCATTCTTGTTTACACAGCTTTTACATTAATGAAGATGGTTTCACTGGCTCTAACAACTTTGCTCCTGATTTGCACTCATGTCCAGCATTCTAGCCAAAAAACAGTAAATGGATTTTGAAGGGAGGAGCAGGAGTAAACCCAGCAGTGACAAGAATGTCCCCACAAGCTTCAGAGCTTAAGGCAATGCAAAGCATATGTCACATCCCTTGCCCTGTAAGCCAGTGACCTCAGAAACTCCAGTTTATACACCTTCACCCTTCATTTGCTAAAAGGAAAGGGAAAAGATTGTCATGGTACATAAACATAAAGGTTTGCATGTGAGAGGCTCAAGGGAGATTTATAACCTCTGAGCTTTCTTTACAAATAGTCCTTGAAATAGAGGTACGGGAGGGGGAGAAGTCAAACTTTTCTCTAGTACCAGATGGAATAAGCAGCTTAGATTTTTTTTCTCCCCTTTTCATGATCCAAGGAGAGTAGAGCTGGTCTTGTCTGAGCTGCCTTACAGAGGCAGTGGTAATACTGACACTGGTTTGTTCCTACACATCCCTGGAGTATTTGCTGGCAGGCAGGGGGGGATGCTGTCTCCTCCTAGCCCTCTGTGAGAAGCAGTTTTACTAGAAGTTGCTAGGGGGGAGTGGTTCTGCTCTGAAAAACATGGTATGGGGTATTAGGAGCAGAGAAGAGACTCCTACCGCTTACAAGTGCACACGCACAGAACAGCCCAGGACAGGCTGCATTGTGCATGTATGCTGAAGCCCTGCCTGTGTGGCTGGCAGCACTGCTTTTCAGCAGCAGCCTGGTTATCAGTATGTGCTAACAAAGACCTTGTGCCCTGACTCCAGTGAATGATTAACTCTGTCTCTGGTGGCCATGTGGGCCATATGCCTTTGCAGGCTAGTGCTGCCTGCTCTGGGAGCACAGTATTCATTTCCCTTTCCTCTCCTGACTCTGCCTGAGATGTGACTTTTGTGCTGCTTTCAAGACGGCTTTTACTTGTTGAAGAGTGAGGTTTGCTCCAACTCATGGGAGTCACCAAGAGCCATAGAAGCCTTCACATTTGGTGACACAAGTGTTATCAAGTG
Source organism: Erithacus rubecula (assembly GCF_903797595.1). NCBI lineage: Eukaryota > Metazoa > Chordata > Aves > Passeriformes > Muscicapidae > Erithacus > Erithacus rubecula. The sequence continues at coordinate 423,729 of NW_027635590.1, forward strand.
GAGAGCTGAGGGAGTGCATAGCCCTCTATTTCAACAACGTGCTTTGCCATGACAAATGTCACAGGTTGCACACAATCGCTCCTGCTCATGGCTTTGAGTGGCACCTGTACTCCCTTTGACAGACAAGGCTTCTCTGGAATAGGCTTACTGCTGGCTAAACTTTGGGGAACACATGATGAAGAGAGAGTACAACAACAACAACAACAGCATGGATGCTATATTTGAGTCACACAGAAAAGGACATGCAGGACTTGAGTGATCACAAGAGCAGTAACATAATACACACCTCGGAAGTGTTCTGCTTTTAGTGGGTGAGTAACTCTACTGGATATGACACAACAGAGGGGAAGGGAGGCTGCTGACACATATCTGATTTCCTTCCCCAAGTATGCTTTCCAACACCATTCAGAAAGCCTATGTGAAGCTGTGTCAGACTACTAACATTTCCATGCTGTACCTGAAAATTATTCTGTGACTTCTAGTCCCTTTCTAGTCCCCCAAATAGAGTAAATATTTGCGTAATGTAAAGGAAAGTGGGGAGATCCCAGCTTAAAGCCTTCCTGCCCCTTCTTCAGCATGTGATATGTTTTAGTGTAGCCACACTCAGTCCTGTCCATTTCCCAGATGGCCATGCTCACAGTACTCTAGAGAAATAGGATGTGATTTCTGGTAGGACTCAGTGAGTTAGCCTGGAAACTGGAATTCGGGTTAGCAACATTGTAGGAGGCATTTGTGAATATTGTGCTTAAGTGACAAACAAACCATGTTTCAAATGCAGAGGCTTACAGTCTCCTTCAGCTGTGAAGATGCCCAGTTATGAAACTCCCCCTTCATGTGAAGCCTCTCATCCTCCACCGGATGTTTGTTCCTGGTAGCTCTCCCCACACACCAATGTCTCTGCCCCTTCCCCCACCCTCAGGCCAGCTGGTGCTCCTCCATGCCCTCCAGTGACACTAGAGAGAAAGAGACACAGCTGTAAGGATGAAGTAACTCCCTTTCATTACTGCAAAATGGCTTCCAAGGATCTTTCCAATCCTCTGTCTTTGGAAGTGGGAGCATCCTGCCTGTCTCTGCATACTCAGCTCTTGCCAATGTGTTGATTGCACTGTGAAGGGCGCAGGTCCCTGACACATCCCATGCTTCCTTCCGGCAGCTACTATCACCTGCCAGCACCTCCACTTTCTGGGAGAGAGTTTCTCTGTGTGCAATGTGTCTTAAACATGGCAAAACAGGTACTTGTCCTTGTTCCCTTGCTCTCTCTTTGGGGTTTAGCAGCCTAGGTTGGTTGTAGGAGTCCTGAGCAGCCCAGTAATGTGAGAATGCAGTATCATAGGGCCAGGTTCCCAGCTCTGTCTCAACAAAGCACTGGCACCCATGTCTAGATTTTCAGCATGTGAAACCCCTTCTTGGCTACTCTGCATATTTAAGGATTGCAGGGAATGAGGGCCAAGGCCAGGTAAAGCCAAATGGCTTATCTGTACTTTTCAGTATGATGGATAAAGAGTGTCCATTTCCCTTTCTGGGATGACAGTGCCATACTTGCAGATTCATGCATGCCATCAACTTTTTGCTACCAGGCACAATAACTTGGAGATGGGTCTATTTGGACTCTTACTGCTAAGGTAACACTCCTCAGACACTAAAATCTACCACGTGACTTCTGTAGAAGTGGCATATGATGGAAGGATCTGGAGGGAATAATACTGCAGGGATGCATTGTCATGAGGTTTGCCAAGCTGAGAGCACCACAGGGTACACACATGGCTTTGGTGTTTCCATCTCCTTTCTGACATCCTAGGTGTGCATAGAAACCACTGGAACTAAGAAATCTCTTATTTAAGTCCCTATTTCACTCTGCTCCCAGTGCCTTCACTTCCTGATGTACTTTCCATGATCTTTGTCCCTGTGGGTACATTGTCACAGCCAGGACTTGGGGAACATGTCCAAGGGCTTTATAGTGAAGGACCATCAGCCTGGCAGGAAGGACCATCAGCCTGGCAGCTGGGGCACTCTAAATAGAAATCACTGACCAGGAATTGCATGTAAGGGACCAAGTGTTGGAGGCCTGGCTGCACATTACTGTGCATTGATTGTGTTTTCTAAGGAAGGAATTTGAGTACTTTAGCTTGTTGTCTGGAACATCTCTGTGATGACCTGGTGATTTCTGATGATCAGAAATGTTCAAATACTATTAGGAATTTCAGGCAAAAGACATCAGATGACACCAGAGAGATGTGTTCTGTCAGTGGTGACCTTTGGCTATGCCTGTGTTAGGAAGGGCAGGTTTGTCTTAGATACCTGTCTAAAATTGATATACTGCATGTTTGAAGGAGAAGGGGCAAGACATGCTCCTGGCTTCAGGCTGGCTGAACTTCCCCACTGAAAGAACAAGCCAGTTAAGCAGCTGTGACTTTAATTTCAAACACAGCTCTCTGTATTTGCTGATAGTCGAAAGTGCCTTTTGAACAGCTAAAACAGTTTCTCATGCTTAAGTAATGACTTTAGGAATCTTCCCTTTATAGGAGCAACACCTAAAAAGCAGCCAACTGCAAAATCTCACCATCCTAGCTGAGAGTCCAGCTTTAGTTTTCATAAGAGACTGCTGCTCTGGCTGACCAAAAGCAAAATGTATAAATTTCTAAATTTATTTACTGCAGATGGAGGAATTTCTTTTCTTTTTGCAACATCTGTGAATGATAAGCATCAGGATTCTGTCTGATTGCTGGATAGCTAGCAAATCCAAGTTGAAACATCTGTGCATCAGATATGCATCATTGCTGATCCATCTGCAAAACACATCAGATGTCAGTTGATTGATTTGAATTTGATAGGGCTAGATAACCAAGCAATAGGAAAACAGAAACTACATGGCACAGTGAGAGTTGTTTCCCCTGCCCCTCCTTCTTTCCAGCTCTATATAGTTCCACTGTTCATGTTTTTGCATTTGTTTTTCTAATATGGTGCAGTTATTGGGTTGGATATGGATAGGAGAATGAAAGCACACATCTCAAAAACGTGGGAACACATCTGTTCTTGGCAAAAAATAACTTTATTTGTGACTGACCACTAAAACCACAAATGAAATATATAATGGTATATTCCAGAAAGGGCTTGGGATCTCACTGGGAATACAGAAGGTGGCATTCAGGTTCTGTTACAGGGATTTAAAATTTTTGGGTCCTCTCTTTTAGTTTTTAAATCACATTTATTAAAATGCAGCTATGACACTAGAGATTGCTATTTGAAGTTGAAGTCTTATCTCCTGTCCTCCTGATCCCTGATTGCATTTACGCTGGTCACCACCATTCATCGTCGTTTCATACTGCCCACTTCCTATAGCACATGCAGTTATTGCCTTCTGTTTGCTTCTTTATTGACTTCTGGAAGTGCAGACATGCATGATGATGATTAAGAAGACCTCTCATTTTTAGTTTTTTTAATGTGGTGTGCAAGGGAATGTGGCCTGTCTTATGACTGTGTAATCTGTTGCAGCAACTACAGTATCCTTCAGTGCCACAAAATCAGCCTAGATCTGGGGCTTGTATTGCCCTTCCAGCAATCAGTGAAGGATTCAGCAATTATCACTCGAGTAGCAGGTGTCCAAACAGTACCTGAGAGGAGAAAATTAAAATCTGTCTCACTTAGCCCTACATTGCATCATCATGGGTAGTAAAGGCAGCACATTGTTGTGAGATTTTCATGCAGATGTGACCACCCAGATATGACAGAGACAGCAGGTACAAAGCTAGAATATATTTATACAGACATCTTTCTGATTCTAACTGCTGTTGATGTGCCACATCTGGATAGGCAGCAACCAAATCCTCTGCTGAGATCATGTCATGCTCTATTTTTTTATGCTGCTCTGAGAGCAGTGAGTGTAGAGTATTTCTGTGCAGGCAGTACTGGTAAAACCCTGTTTCTGAGGCAGGGAGAGATGAAGGCTTGCTTTAGCAGCCTTGTGGGACTCTGTGACTATTATAGCTGACAGAGGGGATCTGCTACACAGTTTAAAATCACAGCCATCAGCCAGCTTGTTAAATGATCTTCCCTCTGCAATTCAAGGGTAGCTTGTTAGCACAGTAGTTCAAGCTTCCCAGTATGATTGTGATGTCTGGGTAAGTGCTTTGCAGATGGTATTTGTTTCCTGGTAGGAGTTGAGCCATCATTGAGCAGCTGGCTGGCCCAGCAGATGAATTCTCTCTTCTGTAGGCATCCCCTGTGTGAATTACAGATGTCTACATGAGAAAGGAAATCTTCTCCTTGAAGGCTGTGTCTCAGGTATTATGCATGAGCTGCTTTATTTGTATGTATACTTATTTGTATATATGCCATCTGGAGGAAAGATCTTTCTGCATCAAAAGAAACCAGCGGAAAATCACAAATGGGAGAGAAGTGTGGATCTTATAACTGTGTATAAATCCTGAAAAAAGTGTGCAAATGTGTTTGAGTTAATCTCTTATCAGTGATGTTGAGTAATGGGACCAGAGGCAATGGGCACATACTGAGACACAAGAGGTTATCTCTGAACACCAGGAAACATTTTTTTACTTTGAGGGTGACCAAGCAATGGTGCAGATGGGCCAGAGAAGGGATAGATCTCTGTCTCTGGAGATATTCAAAAGTCATATGGACTCAGAACTGGGCAACTGGCTCTAAGTGACTTTGCTGGCCCTTGGGAGTGATTCCATGACAGTGTGTGAAGATCTCTCTTCAGACCAGTCTAATGTGAGCATGGTCTTCACCCAGGTAATGGGAGTCCACCAGCTCAGTGGCACATGGCAGTGAAATGGCTGAGCCATGATCAGTCCTTAGTAGCAGTGCTTCCTCCTGTGCAGCTTCTCTCTGTTGCAGACACAGAAGCACAGTAGTAAGGACCCACATTTCACAGCATGGGAAAATGAGGCCCTGGAAAGTGGATATAGGGTCTTTTAGGTGTGAGACAGTTCCAGAGGCCAACACACTAAGCAATATCACTTAGTGTGTGAGGTGGTTACACAATGTTGTCTTAGGGAAGAAAAGAAGCAACACATTCCAGGTTTTTCTCCTACAAAAACTCTGTGACATTCACTTTTCCTTCTGTCCTTTATGCCTGGGGGCAATTTAACTGGTAACTGACAAAAGTGAGATTGCTGCAAGCATGCTCTGCTCAGATCTAATAAATCACATAAAAATAGAAAAGGAACAGAACAGGAAATTCTCTGAATAATCAACAGATGAAAAGCCTTTTACAATCTACTAAACTTGAAACACAGGCAAAGATTTGGTCCATTTTGTTTCAGAGCTAAGTAATTTTGTGGTATAAATTAAATAAAAAAACAGCAAGAACATTTCTCTTCCACTGTGTGGGGGAAATATGCTCCAGATGCTTGCAGTCTGTTGGTAACAAGCAGCAGTGTGATGAACTGGATGGATTTTGAAATTATGCCTCTAACTGCTCTTAAGAAAAAGTAAAGATAAAATGTTCAGCAACTGGCTAGGTGGAAACAACAAATGGAGTGCTAGGTGGAAACAACAAATGGACCTCAGAGATGCCTCTTACTGTGCTTCATTGGGGGCAATTTACAGAGACAGGACCCAAAACCAGCCCTAATGTTGAGTGATGGATTCTCTCAAGGTACTGGTAGATATAGGGGAAATTTTCCAGTGACTGCCTGATCTAAGACCTAAACCATGATTCTGAGCATGCTGCACTGGAAATGCAGAAGAGCAACATTACTGCTGAGATAGTTTGCTGTCTTCAGAAACCAGCCCTGACACTGAGAGCTTTGGGGATCTTTGCCACAGCAATAAACTTCTCTTGAGGTTTGTGTTCTCTTGAGAACACAGCCACTGGGAAAAACATTGTTAAGTGTTTAAGACATGATGTTTCTGAAGCTGATACAAAAAGGGAGAGTACCAGAGCACCAGCTATGTGAGATATCAAAGCCCTTTTGCAGGGGGTTTCACCCTTCTGATATTACAACAGAGCTAGTTTGGAATTCTGGTGCCAGGATCAACCTAGTCTGTGCACAATCAGTGGCACAGTAAGACTCTGGGATCCTGTATTCTCACTGGGTTTTACTCACAGAGTACCTTGAAGATAACTGTGTCCAGAGTTAGCAGAGGTTTTATGGCTAGAAGGCTAGCAAATGTGCACATGGATCAGTGGTGACTTTAAAGAAAAGCCCTCTTACTGGTCAGCAGACTACTGCAGCATGGATATCTTGCTTCTCCAGGGGCCTCTGTGGCAACTGACTTCTGCTAAACTCATCTGTGCCATTCACACTTGCAAAGGTATAGCCACGTTTTTTTGTGAGATTGAAAACTTTTTCATAATACAGTTATCACATATAACTATGTGTTAGAGTCATATAGTTACATAATCAGTCATTTTTTCTATTAAAAATATCATTTTTAAACCCTTTTAGAGTTTAGATTTGGCTTACAACAGCACTAGACAATGATTGTGACAATGGCAGCTGCCACAGGTGTATCAAGATGCTTTTACAGCAATGCTTCATTTTGGGACACTTTTCATCCTCCCTAAGGATGGCTCCAGGACCCTGTCCACCACAACAGGTGGTGGACACCCACACAACCTGGCCCCTGCACATGCTGCTGCATGGAGCTGTGCAGCCCTACCAGCCTTTGAACTAGCTTTATTATCTCAGCACAACACTACATATTTATTTGACATTCATCCCACTGTCTATCAAAGGTCTTCAATCCCTGTGTACTTCCAAGCAAACTTGAACACCTGGATGTTGAACAGTATTTCTCAACTTTTTTGAAAACACACACTGTAAAAATATGATCCATTCTTTCACAGAGTGTCTTCTACTGGCTAGAGTGAGGTGACCAGTCCCAAAAGCTGATTCGACTCTTCTGACACAACAGGCAGTTTGCAAATATGAATTCTCCCAGCTTTTCACTATATGCAACAAGATCTTCCTGAGGAGGTGGGTTAGAACAGACAGGCAGAAAAAATTATTGTGAAAATGTTTCTGGAGGCCAAACCCTGTTCTGGGATGACAAGTACTGCCTTAAAATTAGACAACAAGGGGCAAACCCACCAATCCCTCCAATGCAATTTTCCTTGAAGGGAATCAGAGAGAGCAATCCCGTGGAAATGTGCTGGAGCCTGCCAATAAACTGACCCCTTTATAGGTGCTGGTGATCAAAAAGGGTGATTAGAGCCAGAAGGATTTGAACCCCGGGCAAGGAGTGACAAGGTTTCATTGTGTCCCCAAGTGTGATGGGGAGAATCCCAGGAAGCAGAGTGTAAATTATCTGGTTTCTTCCACTGGGGTCTAGCCAAGAACTTAACATTCTTGTTTGCTTAGGAGAAGTCCTGCACTCCTTTTAGTCTCTGTAAGGGCCCCCATACTGCTGCTGTCTCATGCAAATGTCCTGAAAGAGCACTTCTGGAGAAGTGTCATGAATCAGCACTGGCCCAGGCTCCCCAGGAAAAAAATAGTCCTCCAGTCTTTACTGGGTGTCCCTCTGTAATTGATGGATGCCTGGAAGTATACTTCTTGAGGAGGTGCAATCTCCTCCTCTGGTTTAGGGTTACAGCCTGAAGGTCATTTTTAGAACTGACAGGGATGTGTCCTGTGCCAGCACAGGAAGAATATATCCTGGCGCACTGCATCTCATCACGGTCTCCACTGGCATATTAGCTGGCCCTGATGAGAAACTGGAGGAAGTTTTCTTGCAGGTTGACATTTTGCACAGCCAGAGAATTGTTACCACAGAGATCTATTCTTTAAGTGATGATGACGTTTTAAAGTGATTATCTTAGGTGGAAAGGCTGACTGTACATATATAACTGATGCTCTGGTATCCACTTTCATTTAGTCAGCCTGCAGCAAAGCCCTATCAGCCCATAGTCACTTCAGGGGGCCCCATGCCTGGGACTAGTGAATTTGTGGTGTGTGCAAGGCACTGAGCCCAAAATCACAAGCCTTGACAAGTTTGAGGTATCATTCTGGCAGCAGTGCCAAGCAGAAAGGAGGAGCAAGAGGTTGGGAAAAAGAAATCCCTACTAGCAGAACACCTTGAGGATGAACTAAGTGCAAACAGGCAGAAAACTTCTCCTTTTCTACACAGGGTCAGGGAAGTAATCTTGTGGGTGATGAAGAAGATAAAAAGGCAATGCAAAGACTGGAGGAGCAGCAGAAGCAGCAAGGCTGCTGAGCTGGTTTGCAGAGTGTTTAGGGGGTAAAACAGGTGGTGAACAAAGCCAAGCTTTGGCACCAGAGGTTTTGTGACATGTAGAAAAAATCTTGTGTCCTAGTCCCAAAATACGGAATGAGTATGTTGGGCTCTTTCCTCTTTCCTCACCAGAGGAAACAGATTCTGCCAGAATGCATTTGTCTGAATTCTCATCCAGGCAAAAGCCATATAAGGCCGGAGTATGGAGACATCAAAGCTTGTTCCCTACTCTAGCCTGGTATATAACTTTTAGAGGCCCAGCCTAGCTGTAATGAAAATTTTGTTCGGTTTTAACAATAAATTCATTGTCAAACATTTGGAGAAACAACACAACCTATTGTGGCCTTAACTTCTTCACCTGTCCATTCTGACTTGACAATGACCAGGATATATCCTACAAGACATGATATTCATCCAACACAGCTTTAATAAACTTTTAGACAAGAAATGCTGTTGATACCACTTCTCCCCCAGATTTTTGTATCTTTAGGACACAGTCTCTGTATTGTTGATGTCAAAACATGTTCTGTCCACTTCAGTTGTATGACTGCCACTCCATCTCATTGTTGCATCTGTGCAGAGAGAGACTGACACATCTAGATACTGATTATTCTTGTTTTATTGTCCTATTGCTTGATAATAGAAGGAGGCACAACCAAGAATACAGCAGAGGTAAGAAACATTCTTTAAATGCATTTTAAATTGTTAAATAGGACCAGGAAGTTAGAGTCCAGGAAAAAAAATAGTGCCTCCCTTCTTGTAGTAGAACCATTCAAGATTGTTTTCTGTGCTGAACCTAACTGATTTTATTTGAGCATATGGTCCTCTTGACTTCTGTGCAGAACTATGAGAGCTGGTTTGTAATGACACTGAATGCTTGGTACCAGTCTGCACTCTTTGTGTGGAGTCAAGAAGTTGCCCTACTTCTGGGCTGTGATGTTGGCAGCTATTGAGCAGAAGGACTCAGATCAGAGGCAGATGGTTCATAATGTCTAAGAGATATTGAGGCCTGAAGCCTTCCACAGTGGGGAGAATCTCATGAAGATGGATAAGGGGGAAAAATACACGGCTATGCTTTAGGATGAATCTATAGAAATCATAATGCCATCTTCTAGTCAGAATGTCTTTACGGATCAGAAAAGGAGAAGAAACAACAGTACATCCCAAATCCCTTTATCTGCAGAGAAGAAGAGTGGAGTCAATGTTGAGTGCTGTTCAGAAACTCGTCTGCATAGTATCTGCACTTGGACTGCAGTCTGGGCTGTGAAAGTAGCCCTGGTCCTTTGAGTGCAGATTCAAGAAAGCAGATGAGATAAACCTATCTGTTACTGATAAAAGCTGACCCCATGGCCTGCAGAGAACGAAGGGGTAGAGCTAGCTTGGCTGCTTCTCAGGTGTGGAGATGAAATGACTTGAGTGATTCATGAAAGTCCTACTTTGGATCTTGCATTTTTTAGCAACAGTTGAAGTGTCCCTGTCTGTCTGAAGGCAGGCTACAGGTCTCATGGAATGCCAAAGTTAATTCTAGCAAATTCTTCTGAAGCTTAAAAATGAGGCTTTGGTTTAAAATAGTTGCAGGGTGTCACAGTAATTAAGTAGGAGTGCTGTCCACCACCAAGGCAAATAAACAGGATGAAGCACCTTCAGTGGCTGTGCCTCGGATTGAGGAACGAATGACTTGTCTTGCTAATGGCTTGGCACATACAGCTCCGTACCAGCTCTTTAATCTTCACATGGTGAGGAGATATCCTTAGGAAAGAACTGTCTCCCCAGGAACCTTCCTCCTAAATGTTTTTACATGTATTCACTATTAAACACACAGACCAATGGAAGGTTCCATTTCCTTCGTTTGTTCTGGTTTGGAGCTGTTTTCTGCACAACAGAGCATTAGACCAGATTTCAGCCTCAAGTGGAGAGCTGTGGTACCATCCATCTGCTTCAAGTTAAGTCAAGCATGCTTCCAAGAGCCCTCCTGGTTTGGAGGAACATGGTCCTGCTGCTTTCATGTCCCTGGCAACTCACTCACTTGAAAGACACCACAATGATGAAAAAAATTTGTTTTATGTCATCTCAGTGGGTGCAGAGGAGGTAATTTGGCCTGTTTTTGTAGCACATCCTTAACACAGGATTTAGGGAATAATCCTGTGGTCACTGAAATCCTGGACAGCGCTGTCAGTGGAGAGAGTGCAAATCAGATCCAGACTGGCTAAGAAAGTTGCACACCATTTCTAGCAGAAATGTTCATGGTGCCTGATAAAGGTTTGGACAGTATTTCCTTTTCTTCTTACCTGCTTGGCAATGTGAGGTGCAGCAGCTGTGACTAGAGGCAGTTATTAGTCCCTTCCCCACCAAAAAATGCTGTTTCAGCAAATAAATTCAGCCTTTAGACTTGTCAAGCTAGAGTGGCGCCATTTCTTGGAATAAGTAGAAAACACATTTATTGGCTCTTTTAAATTTATCTTCTTTAATCCTGATGAAGAAGTGTAGGCATATTCTTCAGTCTTTAGCAGGGAGAAAAAAAATTACCAGTTGACAGAAAGAAAAGTGAGTGCTTTATTACAGGTGAAAATAGAGCTAGAATAAAAACTTAATTTCAGCTCTGCTACACTTGATGGGCTGACAAGAAACAAGAATCTTTACAGTCTAGTAAGGAATAATCACTGACAGGCTCATATCCAGCTATGTGGTCTCTTGAGAGAGCTCAAGGATAATCCAGAACTGCATGAAACTTTCTCAGCCTGCTGTTTCTTTAATTTTCCTGGGACATACTGCAGTTAGCGAAGCAAACTGTCTATGTAACTCCCCACAAGGTCTGAGCTTTAAATGCCTCGAGGCAAGGATAGCCATTAGCTGTGCAAGTCCATATAGCAAATATCCCAGCAGGATAAACAGTGGCTCGCTGCCGAGCCAGGACACATTCAAGTGCTTCTCAGAAAGCAGGTCTGAAAGGGTTGGAAAATCATGGCAATTCTGTGGTGCCACAAATGACTGATCTGACCTTCACCACCCCAAAGGAAAATTCCACCCCACTGAAGTCAGTATCCTGAAAAACACCAAAAATGCTTTTCCTTGTGCTGGAGCTTCACTCCCATCATGCATTCTGTGTTACTGCTTCAGCTAATGCCAGCAGGGTTCATAATGTGCTTATCTGGTTAAAAAAAAAAAAAAAAAAAAAAAAAAGGTACCTTACATACCGTTAAGATAACATTTTGTAACAAGTTACTTTTGCTTACATATTGTCTTCAACTCTGACAGGCTTGCTCATATTTTTTAGACCAAGTTACAAAAACAGGAGAAAATAAGTGTTATTTCTTGGAAAAATAAAAAAATCCTCTCCGTTTTGTGGAAAATCCTTAATTACAGTTGGTAAAAAATGAGGATAGATTTTTTTCCCCAAAGACATCCTGAAAAATAAAAGTTAATTTAATGGATAAATTAAATTCAATACATATCTAAGTGGTCTAAATTTCCTTCAGTTGTTCCAAAGCAAAGCTGTCCTGATATTTCCTAGAAGACATCAGAAATATACCTATGTAAACTAAAGATTTTACAAATTTTGGAGTTTTCCTGAGGGGGCCAGTCTTTCCAGCTGCTTCCCAGATGGATGCTTATGTGCACAGGACTAGGGCTCACCCAAGTTTTCAGGACTGGTTTCTCCTGCATCTTTCCTCCAGCCCAGTGAAGGGCTTGAGAAGGGAGTGCAAAGAGAAGAGGGACTCTTGCATCCCTGCTTTCCAAGGCTTAGGTAGCTATTTTCCTGCCAGTACGGCTGAGGGCCATGTATAGGCTAGCTGTGGAGCTCCAGAGAAGGAGAGACTAAATCCCTATTTACTAAATTTAATAAAATTACAAATTAATCACATTCATTTTTCCCAATCTTTTGCTTTTTTTCATTCCAACATTGTGAACTACTAACTGACTAACTTTTTTACTATTTCGTTACCACTTTATTTCTCACATTTAAAATAGTTTGGGTTTTGAATGCAGTCTTATAAAAAATATTTTCACATTGGGGAAAGGGATTTATAAACTGTAATTTAACTCTTTCCAGCCTGGCTTCAAATGATCCTCTCCTTCATTTCAAAAGCCCTGGGGCCTAGCACAATTCAGAGCTCCTTGTTATGGTCATGTACTTTCTCTTCACCTCCTTTCAATGTTGAAGAGATTTATTTTTGTTTAGCTTTCCCTCTCCATTCAAATTGAGATTGCTATTATTAAGATGCATTTGGAGAACAGAATTCCACTCTTTTCTGTTTATTTTTAGCTTTTGGTGAACTATGCTTGATAATTACATGTAACCACTTCACTTTGTAATATATTCCCCATATTTCCCTTCCAGCTGACCTAACACTTTCATACAGTAACATACTACAAAGTTCACTAACCTTTTTTTATGCAGAGGCATAATTGGGGCTCTGTGTTCACGAATCTCTGAAGTCCACATCAATCCTTCTAAGCAAACTTCCTTTCAAATGCAGATAGAGTACTTTTTCTCAACTTGATGAAAAAAGCTCCTTTGCTCCTTTATTATGTGCACTATGATATGTGTTTCATAATTTTAAATGGTGAGACATACTCATGCTTAAATTTCATGGTCTTTAAAATCAGTTCTGAATTCATGTTCAACAGTGGGTGAATCAGAGCTGACCTGCCTGTTAAAGGACTGTGAATATATTTCTCTCCTGAACTCTGTGCAAACCTCTTTTGTGGCAGTTTCTTTCACTCAAGATTTACTGTGTTTGGCTGTATGAGGTGGCTTTCTTTCCCACTACAGGTTAATGTCAGCCACATGCATAATCTGGAGGTCTCTCAGGCATGAGGGTGCTGTGTCACATGTAGACATGGATGCCATCCCAATTAGCAGGTGCAGGAGTTTTGGACTGTGATGCTCTGCAGATCTGTCACCAGTAACACCCACTTGAGGAGACTTGTGCCTCTGACAGCCTCTCAGTCATTTCCACATAAATGCTCTTATGGCCTGGGAAAATAACTGAAGTCAAGCATCAGCTAACGCACAAAAAAAAAAAAAAAAAAAAAAAAAGCAGTCTGTTTTTGTCCAGGTCACCTCTCATCTCTTGGCCCCACCTGTAGGCATACCTAAAGCTTGGGATGTGAGTGTAACTGCTTGTGCATGACAGCTGCTTCAGCTTGCTGCTCAAACTGTGCTGCTGTGAGAGACACAGCTCCTTTAACCACCTTGAATAAAGTGCCAACCAGTGACAACTCAGGCCACAGACTCTGTGGTCCAAGGCCCTGATCCAGAAAAGCATTTAAGTGTGTGCTCGTTTACCCTTTCTGTACAATGTTCATAAGCACATGCTTGGATGTAAGGACATTTTGAAGTCCTATTGACTGGAATAAACAGGCCATGCTACAGACAGAAATTATTAAATAAAAGTGTTGGGTTTATCTCCTAGGTTTCTGCTAAGAGAGCTAGGGTGTGGCTTTCTACTGAAATGTCACAGTGCAAGTAAAAAATACTTTGGAAATCTCTTTAAGACACTGCCTTTGTCTTTTCTTGTTCCCTATTTTTCATTAGCAATTCATCACAAAGAATGCTTTTCCCACCAGTTTAAAAATAAGGCCAAACAGCATGTTAATCTGCATTGCCTGTAGGCCTGTGAGCTGTATTTCAGAAAGCACTGTTATGTATTTTGCTACTTTAATCAAAAAGCAAACCAAATGGTCACACAGAGGAATCAGTCTGCCAGCACATCTCTCTGCCATGAAACATTTATTCTTAGTCTCTTTACATTGATCAGGGTATTGTATGAATACTATCTGTCTTTCATGCCCAGACATACAAATGACCAATATGTGACCACTTCATGGATTACTCCAGAATAATTATCCTCATCAAAATTCACAAGATTCGGATATATAGTGAAGAAGGCAAAACAATGAAGGGTTTGGGCTCTGCCTACTTTCTTCTGGAGGCAGTTAATTTGCACCAAAAAACCAGACAAAATTAAAGAATGGCGCCTTCTCTTTCTTTGAGCTGATGGGAAGTTTGCCATGGACTCTGAACCAGAATTCAACCTTGGGACAGATATCTGTATCTCTGGAGTGGAAAAAGATGTGTTTAGAAGTAATATGGGAAAGCTAAAGAGACAGTGACTATCTGAGTCTGCTAACAGCCAGAAATGCTTGTCTTCTGTTGCTTTGTGCATTGTATTTTCACATACATAGCTTTGGAAGGAATGGTCCAAATTAATAAAGAAATTACAACAGTCTTTTAAGACCATCTTTGTTCATTCTGTATACTTAGCCCATGGGTTGGTCAGGACCACCAGCATTTTTTTAAAAAAACAATAAACAAACCCAAATCAGAAGAAACATCATTCAGCCCCTCAGGATAGTGAGCATAATGGTCACTACTAAGGTAGAAATTATAAAAATACTACTACTGGATCGTATATATGGCTAATATATTGATATAATACATCTTAATATAATAGTATATATTAGTAATATATACTATATTGATAGATAACATGAATTATTATATATAATCATAGTAAGAAAAGATGGAAAAATTAATCATAGAGAATGAGCTGCATAAAAGAAATGCCTTATTCTTCTACTTAAACAAAAAGATGCTGCTTCATAGAGTGGCATGCCTTTCATCTTTCATTTGACTTCTACTGTCTTTTTATTTAAGGCTTCAATAGATTTTGGCTTTGTTGTTAGGAAGTACTTAATTAAAACAAGTAGGAATGATGCAGAAAAGATTGCTCTATACAATAACGTCATACACCTTAGTGAGCCACAGATAGTTAGCATTTAAATTTTAAGTGTTTACTCAGCTTAAGCCTTAAAAGTACTAACAGTTTTGCTATATATGAATTATTTGCCATAATAAAATTATCAGGAGGAGACTACTGAATATTTTGAGAGCTATGAAAGCTAGTTCTTTTAATTTGCACTGGATTAAAACCTGGTGCATTTCTGGCTTTTCTGAACATTCTTAAGACCGTGCTTTACAGCAAGGTACTTTTGTGTCGATTTAAACACTAGCCTCCACGGCAGGAACGGCTGAATTTCGCTATTTGAGACTGATACCCTTTTCAGCGTTATTTTTGACCATGTAAGGCTCACACTTAGAGCATGGTACTAACGGTACCAAGCTCACGGTACCAGGTTCACAGGTTCGATGCCTTCACAGGCCATCCCCCGAAGGGCTGGGCTCAGCAGTCCTTGCGGGTCCGTCCAGCTCAGAGTACTCGGTGATGCTGTGAGCACCGCTTGTGCAGAGCACACCGGACTCACAGCTTCGGAACGGCCGCCCACGAGACAACAAGGAGACAAAATAATTCAAGCCGACGGCCAATAAAAAAATTGAGAAGAATGACAATATTCCATTTTATATTCGCGTACGGAGAGCGGTACGAAGGGCAGGGACCCACCGGGCAGCCCAGGGCAGACGGAGCCCGGCTCGCCGGGGGCTGCGGGACGGGGCGCGACCGCTCCAGCCCTCGGGGCCAGCAGAGGTCCCGGCGTGGCCTGACCCGGCCCGGTCCGGTCCGGCCGGCGGCTGCGGGACCCTCCGAGGCCGCCCCAGCGCCCGCCCCCGCTGCGACGAGCCCCGCGCCCTCCCCTTCCTCCCCCCGCCCCGCAGGGACCTTTAAAGAGGAGGGGGCAGCCACTGCAGGGCTTGGCCGGGGGACGGGGCCGCTTTGCGAGAGCGCTGGGACTGGGTAGGACGGCCGAAACCAAAAAGTAGCAGGGAGGAGGAAGGGGGAAAAAAAAGAGGCAAAAGGAGTAAAAACCCCAAAAAACAAACAGTAAAACGCGAAGTGCGGAAGCAGGGAAGGAAAGGTGGAGGCACAGAACACAAGGCGCAGGGGGACGCGGAGCGCAGGCTGCGCGCAGCGCGGGCATGGTGCGCCCCGGCGGGCTGTGCCGCCTGCTGCTGCTGCCGCTGCCGCTGCTGCTGCTGCAGGGCTCCCTCCTCCTGCTGGCCACTGCCCCGCACGGCCGCGCCGCCGCCTGCCCGCTCCGCAGAAAGGTAAGCGTCGCCCTTGGTGCCCCCCTGCCTTGGGGTGCCCCCCTGCCCGGGGTGCTCTGCCGTCCGTCCCGCTCGGGTCTGGCCCCCTCGGGGTGCGGTGATGGGGGGGATGCGTGCGGGGCCGCCCCGGCCGCGGCTCAGTCCGCTCTGTCCGGCTGGGGCGGTGGGCGCTCGGCAGCGGCTTCCCGGCGGTGTGCGGCGGGATGCCGGGACCGCTGACATCCCCGGTGCTGACGAAGACCGTGACGAAGGAGGAGGACCCCCGGGCGAACCCCTGCAGGATCTCGCCTGCGCGGAGTAGGACGAGCTGAGCTGCTCGCCCGAAGACACACTGGCTGGGAGTGACTTGGTGACACTATCCCACGCCTAGTCCCACTTCTGAACGCCGGGGGTGCTGGAACGGGTTCGGACCAGCAAATGGCCATTTGGCGTGAAAACGCGGCTACGCTCTATATTAGATTTCGCTTGTCTCCCAAACTTAGCAGCTTGACTGCAGTAGCGCGGAGCAGCCTGTGCTGACTTAGGTGGGTTGTTAGCACAGCAGAGGATCCGTGCTGCACGTTAGGGGTGATGCTGTGGCCGGTGTGAAGCATGTATAGACGGTGTCTGTTATTTCTGTGAAAAATCAGAAAAAGTCGTTCTCGTTGAAGCTTTTGAGGTAAAAGTACCAAAAATCGTGTAGGAAAAGCCTCCTTGAACTTACTTTGTGTTAACAGACCATCTGTGCTGTCTGTAGGCATCTGCTTGGACCTGACATGCCTCTGGGATATGTGTACCACCACTTCACCTTCCCTCCCAGGCAGGGTTTAGTCCACCAGCGCAGCTCTTAAGGAAACTGGCAGCCCTTAGAAGTAAGTGTAGACGTTCTGCGCTGGGGAGGTGCCAGAGCCACAGCAGGCTCACTGCAGGGTAGGTGTGAGAAAGTTTTGCGACTGAAGAATGTCTGCTCTGTGACTTTACTCCGCTCTCTCACCTGCTGATGCACCTATATGTAGCCCTTGTTCCTGGGGCCTTCCTGCCTCTGTGAGCATGCTGGTTCCCCAGAATGTCTTCTAGGATTTAGGGCATTATGGAATCAGCCATATGCCAAGCTACATATGTTTCACTGGAGGTGTCTGCCTGAGCTTGAGTTAAGCGGAGCCTAGCCCTGCCTTGTGGGATGGTATCTTTACAATTTGCTTGCAACCAGTTTGTCAGCTGGACTTGTAGGTGGCCAGCTGTGACACTGCCATAAAGTGAGGCAAAGCCTTTGGAGTGGGTGCCCTCTTCTCCTTGAGGGCATGATGTGCAAGAGCCTGTGGGCTGGTACGAAGCTAATGCATGGAGCTAGTGAGAGAAAGGATAAAGGGGACAGCTCCTGAGCAGAAGTCACACTTGTAGAAATGGGTAACTTCACGGATTGGGTGGGACATGCAGGAAGCTTTTTTCAGGAACAATTGACTGGACTTCTGACGGTTGCTAGCAAGACTGGAGGTGAAATGTGTTAATGGTGGGTAATTATCTGCTGATTACGCTGTCATTAAAATGTGAGACCACCTGTAGTTCTGGAATAGGCAGGCCGTTTCCGAGGGTCATTAGGATAGTGGTAATAACCACACTGTCTAGGAATGGCAGCATCTGCCTTATTTACAAAACTGTTGAGTTTATCCTTATGAATATTTACATGAACAGGAAAAGTATACTGTCTTGTTCCTGCATCACCGTGAATGGCTTTTTAATTTACTTCAGTTCTTTATAGGATTCCTTTTCTTTCCTCTTAGACAGGTCTAACTTTCTTCTTTTTGTCAAGTTGCCTCAGTCTCTGCCATGAAAAAAGTATGTGTGTTGTTGCCTGAAAAACTGCTGTTTTAAGGAATGAACCTACAGTACTTCAGAAGGCTTTCTCATCATGACTCCAAATTATAATTAAAGCTACAATCAATAATGTGACTTACCATTTTCCAGGAAAAAAGGAAAGACATTAAAAACATTTAATTTAAAATAACGTATGCTGGAATCTTTTTGGGTTGTATTCCAGATACTAAGTAATGTGGTCTGGTACTGCTTTCTTTTTGCTTAACGTTGGAGTGTATTGGAAAAATCAAAGCCAGAAATCAGGGATTAATTGAGGAATGCTTGTAGTTGTAGTTGGTTAGTATTTTATGATGTGTTGTTCCTGATAGAGGGCCAGTTAATCTATATGGCTGCTTCTCCCCATATATGCTCTTCAGCACAGCAAGTAATTTGTCTGCTCTTAACCTGTGACTTTTTAACTAAAAACTTTATTTTTTATTTCTGGCACTTTGGATTTTTTTTTTTTTTTTTTTTTTAAGTAGCTGTAGCCAGTGCAGTGTTTATCCCCAAGTGAGCTCTGCTTTAAATCTTAAACAGAGTTTGAGAGTGTCCATAGTGCAGGTGGATAAAAGCTCAAGATAAGTGCTATTAAAAATGTGGCTAGAATTTTTGTGTGTGTTGCCATAGTTGCATGGCAATGTAACATGGTGAGTAAAATCTTTGCCTCAGTTAGGTATAAAGGAACATGACAAGGTAGGACGCCAGGATAGATAAGAGAGAGAGAGAGGAAGCCATATAGGGAGGGTTATAGGGCTGTCTGTTTAGGTGAAATACTTCATGCCATGTTCTTTGGCTTCTGTAGCCAAGGCAAGAAAGATAAAGCACGAGAATGTCATGGATTGAGAAACAGTGCAGTTCTGAGCTGAGGTTTGGAGGGTGTGGCTGTGAGATGGAGTGGTGAATATTAGAGATCCTGAGAGACAGTGAAGCCACAGAAGGCACCTGCCTGCACAGTGAGGTATATACACTTTGTGCTTGAAATGCATAGCCTGCAGAGATGTGATAGAAGACAGAAGGAAGCAGAACTCATGTAGGAGGAAGCAGACCAAATGATGATTGACCATGTGTGGAATTCCCCTCCAGTTCTTCAGTCTCTAGACAGCAGTTTTCCATTCCCTCTGAGCCTTCATTCCCCACATCACGACAGCCTTCTGTCTTTACTTTTCTGTTTAGTTTTTTATACTCCCATGCTCTTCTAGATGTTTGGAGTGCTGTCAATAGATGAATTTTTTGTTCCTCCTGGTGTTTTTCTGAGTTGTTTTCTGGATGTTTGCCATTTTTATTCTTGTTAGTACATAGCCCAATTTGAGCTAGTTTCCGTGAAAAAAACTGACACTTTCTCTGATTTTCTTTGGCACTTCTCTTTCAGAAGAATCAATTGCTGCTTCACTTGAAGTGATGTATGATATCTGATAAACGCAGTAGTATTTGTGTGTTTGAAGACTACAGGTTGCATCCTATAATGGATCTATAAACAGTGCAGAAAAAGCAAGCTGTTGGTGCTAGTCAAAATGAACAAAATCTGAGGCTTGGGGTTTTTAAATCAAAAAGAAGGAACTTCAGCTCCCAAGGAAATACTGTTGATGTGCGTCATGCTTTTCCAGAAATTTTGCAGTGGCTGACACCCTTGTCCTGTCACATTGGGGAAGTGTTGTCTGTCCCTGTGAGTCCCCATTGCACATCAGTGGGCAGTGAAGTTTATCCCCTGTGCAGCCTTGGTTGAGAAGGTGACTTTCCAAGTCTTGTAGGTAGGGAGGGTATCACACAAATCCCAGTGCATTCTCTGTGCCAGTGTCAACTTTTTCACCTGGGGAGGTAAGGTAGAGGAGAAGGCACCACGCCGTAATGCTGAGCATTCAGAAATACCTTGATCTGATGATTCCTTGAACCTTTGTTTGGCAGCAAGTTGGGAGACCTGTGTGGGACTGCTGTTCTTTCACCTTTTCAGTGAAAAGAGTTTTTCTTGTGGTGGGTAATGCATTGAGTGCCACCTGTAAATTGTAGAGTGGAGGCAGGAATATGAATCCATGATCATCTTGATCCATTCACAAATCTTTTTGTTGTTACGCTACTGGAACTGAAATTCCTCAACCTGTACAGCCCAGCTGCCATAAACCTCCAGCACAACACTTTGACTGTAATGTGTTTATTTTAAAGCACCTTCTTCTTTTGTTGCAACAGCTGTTTTAAAGGATCTTACTGCAAAGAAAAACTGGGCTGTAGCACTTCTATCTACTGCATGCTCTCAGGGAAGTGAGGTGCCGGAGTGATGGTGTCTGGTGTGATGCTGAACAAGCCTCAGTGCTGCTGCTGTGCTATTTCGTGGCTGCCTAGAGCACTCTTCAGCAGGTTCCCTTTTATGGTGTTGGGGTGAGATTATATCCTTGCTTTTCCCTCTCTGAAGCAGCACTGAGACATGCGAGAGCTCCAGGAGGTGGGCAGGGAGATTGGAGTGCCTGAAGATACATCAGGGGGAGACAGACCTGCTGAGGCACACCAGGGGCTTTGTCCCTTCCCCACCTTCACAGAGCAGTGACAGGAGGCTGTTGGCAGGGGTCTGGCACAGAGGCAGAGCAGTGCTGGAGTTCCAGACTCCACTTTAGAAGGAAAAGGAGATGCCAAAGGAGTGTGAGGCAGTAACATGTCTGGAGAAGCTGTAGTGCCACCTTTTAGAGGTTTGTGAGCTTCCCCATATACCATCACTTGGTGATAACAAATGCTGGTGCCTGAGATCCCACAAAGGGATTCTGCAGGGTCCAGGAAGTTTCCCATCAGTGGTGGGAAACTGAAGTTGCTCTATAGGCTTGTGCTGGCTCCAGGCTTTCTGTGAAGGAAATTCTGAGTGGTTCTTAAGGTGATTTCTCAAGTTTGTGACTACTCCTTTTGACATGCAAGTGCCATCAAGAGTGCTCAGCTGCTTTGCTTTGTAATGTCAGGGTCTTGAGAACTGTGTGAAAATTTTTGCTATGTCTCAGCCTGCTTTCCTTCTGCCTGTGCTACAGGCTCTCTAAAGGAAGACTTCATGTACTCTGTGCCTAATGGCCTGTTTTATTTCTTCAGAGGTGCTGCTGGTAGCTGGCAGTATTACTCTGCTTTCAGTATCCGATTATGAAAGTTGTGGGGATAAGCAGAGGAGAAAAAGTATAATGCCAAAAGCCTTTCTGATGGGCTGTGTGCAGTAGTCCAGAGCAGTGCTAATGATCATGTTAAAGTCTGTTACCAGTCTCCTGGGCTTGAGCCTTCTTGCTGGGTTTATTGAGGAGCTGAAAGGCTGGCTGGTGACCACTTGTTCTGTGCAATTCCTTGCAGTCATAGCTGGTTTTGTGCACTCCCGCATACATGATCAGACTTGCTGGAGGAGAAGAAGTATTTACCTCCTAACCTCATGCCTGTCCCAGGTACCTCCCCTGTCTTTATACTTGCAGTAGATAGAAAGCAGCACTTGTGGTCATTCCTCATTGCTGCCTGACCACTACTTCCAGTTAATTTCTCACCACAGTGGCATGCCCTTTTATTTTCCCCTTCTGACTAATGTCTGGGGAGAACCCTGTCTCATTTTCCCGCTTGTTTTATTTTGCATATTCATTCTCCTGTGTTCTTGCCAGGTCAATGTTAGACTTGTATTCAGCTGTTGCCCTGTATCTTTTGTATCCCCTGGTGTTCTTCATGTTTGTTCTCCCTTTTTCCTATGGTCTCAAGGACAGTTTCTGAGCTCTGTAATTCAGGTCTGCATTCCAGGTCTGTCCTATGAGATTTGGAGTTGTAGAATGGTGTTGCCAGCATTTGAAGTATCCTTCAAACTCTTGATAGGCTGCAGAACAGTCCTTTGGAAGATATTTAATTTGTACGAGGCTCTTGGGCACATGGTGCAGGTCTCAAGGTTCTCCTGTGCAGCTCTAGGAACTGGACCTCAGTAGTTCCTGTGTATCCTTTTCAGCTCAGGATGCTCTGTATTTTATAGTCCATGCAGCTGATGTGGACTGGTGGTAGCACTTTGCTGAAGTGCTGCCTGATCTGTGGCTTGGTTTTGATGTACAGAGCTGCTGGAGAAGGTTGTCTGAGATGAGCCATTGCAGGGCAGTCTTCAAGATTAACCTTTCTGACCCTGAGTCTTTAGTGTCAGAAATTTATAGGCAATGTGCTTCCAGTAAATTCCTCCAAGCAGCCTGTTCCACTTTTGGCAGTCAGGCAGGCTTCTTAGATCAGCACACATGCACAGTTAACTCCAGTGCTGAGGTTAGAGTTATCTGCTGGCTCAGAATTAACCAGATGTTTGAGTGCATCTGGAAGCCTGTTCTCTTACTTAGGCATGCAAAGGATGCCTCTTCCTGTCTGTGCAGACAGACACCCCTTGTGTCCATTGTTCCAGTAAGTACTGCTGCACCAGTCAGGTGCTGTGGGTGATGAAGGTTGTGCCTGCTGCTGGTGTGAAGTGAGTTGGAAGGATTCAAGCAGGATTTATGTTGTCTCATCTGCTCTTCTGTCCTGTGGACAGAAGAATACCACAACTCTGTATTGAAGTATCTCAGGTGGTGCTGTAAGGTGTGTTTTCCAGCAGAAAAAAAATTAAATCTTATTCTAACTTCCTGATGGCTGTGGGTTTTGAGAGATTTGAAAAACTGACTTTTAAAAATATGCTTTTCTTGTTTGTTTGTTTATTCCTCTGTGTTTACAAGTGTATACCCTGAAAACACAGGCCAAGTTTGGCCTGCAGAAATGTTTTTTTGCTTTTTTTCCAAGGTATTACATGCTCTTCCCTGCTACTCAGGAAAGAGTACTGGGCTGTGAGGAGTCTTTACTGAGTGTCTGTCTGCCATGTGCAAAACTTTATTTCTGCCTGCTCCAGCAAGTCTGCCTGCCAGCTGTGTTTTGTGTTACTCATTTTCTTAGTGTCATGCTGTTGTGGTATAACCCCAGCTGTCAACCAAGCACTGCACTCATTAAATTCCCATTCCATGCAAGAGAGGTTGCAGGAGAGCATTGGAAGGGTAAAAGTGATGGGTTCAGATAATGACAACTTAATAGCTAAAGCAAAAGTCATGCACATGAGCAAAGCAAAACAAGGAGTTCATTCACCAGTTCCTGGGGCAGGCAGGTGTTCAGCCATCCCCAGGAAAGCAGGCTCCATCATGCGTAGCAGTGACTTGGGAAGACAAACCCCATAATTCTGAATGTCCCTTCTTCTCTCCCCCTGCCCTCCCTGTTTTTTTGTGCAGAGCATAATGCCATAAGGAATATTGCTTTGGTTAGTTAGGGTCAGCTCTCCTGACTGTATCCCCTCCCAGTGTCTTGTGCACCCTCAGCATGCATGCTCCCAGTCAGAGAGAAAAGGCCCTGGCTCTGTGTAAGCACTGCTCAGCAACAACAAAAACATCTCTATGTTATCAGCACCATTTTCAGCACAAATCCAAAACTTAGCCCCATACCAGCCACTGAGAAGAAAATGAACTCCACCCCAACCAAACTCAGCATACCCAAAGCGGGAAGTTCACCCATGATGCTGCACCACCTTCTGACTTACAGAAGGTAAGAGTTACAGCAGTTTCTTTGATGAAAGGTCCATTGCTGTCCTGAAGTGAGAGGTGAAAGTGATAGAAATCCTGTTGTCCTGGTTTGCTTCAGCAAAGTGATGCAAATTTTTGACTTGATGAAAGGCAGAAGTTGGGTAAGTGTTGTGCTTGAATCATGGCTGTGCTCTGCTGCTGCTTTTGGTAGATGCCCAGATGGTGTATCAGGTGATATTACTGTTAAGAAGACACAGTGTTACCTTTTAGGAGGAGAAAACCCAAGCCAGTATTCTTATGTTTTTATTTAATGAAATTGGATTTTTTACCTCAGGACCTGAGAAATGCAGTGGTCAAAGAGGACTTTATGTGAGCAACTTTAGGAAAAGTCCATGCTGGCAAGCTGCTGAGCCAGGTGACCTCCTGGCTTGGCACAGTGTTTTCCTTAAGCTCTCTGCTGCGGTGGCCTGCCTTAAACGCGTGTACTTACTCAGCTGTGTCTCCCTCTCTCCCAGCAAAATGAGCTCAACTCCTTCCTGTGGACAATCAAGAGAGATCCCCCATCCTATTTCTTTGGCACCATCCATGTCCCGTACACGCGTGTCTGGGATTTCATCCCAGAGAACTCCAAGAAAGCCTTCCAGCAGAGCCACATTGTATACTTTGAGCTGGATCTCACTGATCCCTACACCATCTCAGCTCTCACCAGCTGCCAGCTCCTGCCACAGGGGAAGAACCTCCAGGATGTGCTGCCCCGTGACATCTACCGCCGGCTGAAGCGGCACCTGGAGTACGTCAAGCTCATGATGCCCTCCTGGATGACCCCAGACCAGCGAGGCAAAGGGCTGTATGCAGACTACCTCTTCAATGCCATTGCTGGCAACTGGGAGCAGAAGAGGCCGGTCTGGGTGATGTTGATGGTGAACTCCCTGACAGAGGTGGACATCAAGTCGCGAGGCGTGCCTGTCCTGGATCTGTTCCTGGCCCAGGAAGCGGAGCGGCTAAGGAAGCAAACGGGCGCGGTGGAGAAAGTGGAGGAGCAGTGCCACCCGCTCAATGGGCTGAACTTCTCCCAGGTGAGACACAGTGGTGTGCAGGTGCCAGGCTGGCTGCTGAGCTGGGTGTCACAGCAGCAGCCTGGGCTGGGGCGCGGGGTCAGTGCTTTATTCCCGGAGACTTGAGTCTGCTCCCTGCAGCCTGCGCCTTTGCCTGCATCCTCAGGAGAACTTGCTAGCACAGGACATCAGGCCAGAGATTAATTGACCCAGGCCTGGCCTGGGAAACCCCTGTTCTCTTCATTGGGCAGCCTTGGGTGTGTCCCACCCTCAGAGACACCAGACCTTTTGGATGTGTGCTCTCTGACTTTGACTGGGTTGCCCTGCAGGAGCTCAGGACAGGCTGGGGCTCAGTGTCCAAACTTGTTTTTGTAATAGCAAGTTAAAGAAGTGATTGCTTGGGGAAAGCAGGGGTGCTGTGAGTAATACTGAGAAGTAATTGCTGATTGGAAGGCATCACAGTGAGTATTTTTGTGTCCTCAGACACAAAAGGGGCCCATCATCCACACTATTTTTTGTTTGTTGGGGGTTTTTCCCCTTCATTTGTTACCATGTGAGAGTCAGTACAGCTCAGCTTTCTTCAGGAAGCTTCACAGACTAGTACAAATGCCTTGTGCAAATGCCTTTGTGTTTGCAAACCTGTTGGAGTACATCACTGTTGTTCATGCAGCAGGATGACCTCTGTGTTATCCATGTGTTGGATGAGGTGCTCCTCTCTGAACAAAATACACCAGGCAGCAGTATCTGTTGTTGTCTCTGCCCAGTGGGAT
Organism: Erithacus rubecula; assembly: GCF_903797595.1. Taxonomy (NCBI): domain Eukaryota; kingdom Metazoa; phylum Chordata; class Aves; order Passeriformes; family Muscicapidae; genus Erithacus; species Erithacus rubecula. The sequence continues at coordinate 449,095 of NW_027635590.1, forward strand.
CACAGGCGTAACATTGCTCTCTGATTTGGGGTACCTTCTCTGCAGGGCAGTGCTTGGGGAGTGGAAATGGCATTTGCTTAGGAATAATCAAAACATGCATATTGCAGTATGCCCTAGTAGCACAAGATGGGAGGATCTTTAGTCATAGGGCAGGGGAATTTTGACTGATGCCTGACCCTCTCCCCTGCACCCTGAAGCCTGTTGTTCATGCACAGTTGGGAAGGGAAAGAGCAGAAGGCAAGTGCAGAGCAGCAAGGGCAGGGACAGCAGCTCAGAAAAAATATCTGAAGTGCTGCTACCCCAGACAGTGTTGATGGGGAGACCATGGTGCAGGGAATAGCACAACAGCCCAGGCTGCATCACTTGAGCAGTCCCTAACTGCAGGCAGGGCTTCTACACTTCTCTCTTCCATTGTTTGGAACCAGGCAACCTCATTTGCATCTCCAGTCTTTTGCTTAACATGGTGCTCTGAATCCTTATGCTGATGCTGTTTGGTTGCAGCTAACATGGAAAGTCCCTCCTTTTCCACATCTTACCTGGTTGAGGATTTATGTACATTAATGCCCACGTTTTTCTTTTGCTGGTGTTACCCCTATAGTTTATCATGGTAGGAGTGGAGGCACGGGCGTTTTTCTCCACTGCCTTATAACAAAGTGGTAGGGAGACTGAGAAATGTTGATTGCAAATCATGTCCTTGCAAAGCTCATGTAAATGTTGACTCTTAGGCCTTCACAGCTTTCTTTAAAGACCAGCTGGTTTTGTGCTCTTCTGCAGATGGGTTAAATACCAAGTGATCCAAGAAGCTGCATGGGCAAGGGACATAGAGCTGCAATATCCAGGATTGCCCAGCTTTCTGAGAAGGCCAGAGAAAAAACTGCAGGAGAAACATGACTCTGGTTGGGAAATCTGTACCCCGTGGTTGCCCCACGTTGAGCATGGTGTATTTGCATCAGGAAGGCTGCAGCTCCTCCCATGCCTGCTCATTTCCCAGGGAGGGAGTGTGCTGTCCCTTGAGGGAGCAGGTCTGGAGCAGCTACTGCACTGCAAATTCACACCTCCAGTGCTTCCCACTACTAGATATCCAGTCCAGGCAGCCCAAGGAAAAGGAAAACCAGAGGCAGATGATTTTTGTGCTTCTGAGCCAATTTCATGGCTGTTTCAGAAACTGACTTGTGAGCTCTCATGGTTGGCAGTTGTGTAAGTCTTTGATTTCAGAGCTTTCTTGTCAATTTGTTCAGGCAGTAGAGTTAATTACGTGTTTAATAGAAACCAAACAAAGAGCTTGAAATAAGCTCTTAGAAAATTATTTTCTTTAGTGTGCTGCTGTTTGGAAACCCACAGTATTGGGACACTTCTGTGTTTGCTTTTCAAACAAGCAAACATACAGGTATGACTTAGATACTTCTCTTGGGGAAAGTGGGAAAAAATCCATAAGGAATAGTCTTAACACTGTACAAGAAATAACACAGAATCACAGAATGGCCTGAGTTGGAAGGGACCTCAAAGATCATTAGTTCCATCCCCCTGCCATGAGCAGGGACACCTTTGACTTAGACCAGATTGCACAGAGCCACATCCAAACTGGCCTTGAACACTTCCAGGGATGGGGCACCCACAGCTTCTCTGGGCAACCTCTGCCAGTGCCTTACCACTCTCACAGTAAAGAATTTCTTCCTAATATCTTATGGTAACCCCACTCTCTCTCTGAAGCCATTCCCCCTTGTCCCTTGTGAAAAATCTTTCTTGTAGTCTCCTTTTTGTACTGGAAGGTGCATTGTAAGTCACTCCAAAGCCTTCTCTTTTCCAGGCTGAACAATCTCAGTTGTTTCAGCCTTTTCCTGTAGGAGAGGTGCTCCTTTCTTCTAATCCATCTTGGTGGCCTCCTCTAGACCTTCTTCAACACATCCATGGTGCTGGGACTCCAGAGCTGGGTGTAGGGTTTCAGGCAGGGTCTCACCAGAGCAGAGCAGAGGGGCAGAATCCCCTCCCTCCCCTGCTGCCCACGCTGCTCTGGATGCAGCCCAGGACACGTTTGGTTTCTGGGCTGGGAGTGCCCATGGCTGGGTCATGTCCAGCCTCTCATCCAGCAGCACCCCCAAGTCCTTCTCCCAGGGCTGCTCTGATCTGTTCATCCCCAGCCTGTGCCAGTGCTGGGGGCTGTCCTGACCCAGGTGCAGCATCTGGCACTTAGTCTTGTAAAACTACATAAAATTCCCATGAGGCTTGTCCAGGTCTCTCCGGATGTCATCTAGTGAGATCCTTTTTTTCTTACAGCAGAATTACAGAGAAATTATTTATGTAGCAGAGAAGCAAGTTCAATGTTTTCAGTTTGTTTTTGCATGGGGTTTGCTCTTCCACATCCAAAATTGTTCTGGCTGGTAAGGCAGGCTCCCAAGCCACTTCCAACCCATACATGGTTACTAGCTGGGTCCCTGTTTTGATCCATTCTATTGAACAAGGCCTCCTTGGTGTATGTTATTGCTTGTGAAGGTCTGGAACAGTTCATTGTTGTCTCCTTGGGCATAGTGCTTAGAAACTGCAAAATACAGACTAACTCAAATTAACTTCCTTCTCCTTGCAAAGAGAGAACATTAAAAAATAGGAGAAAAAAACAACCAAAAAACACAACAGCCAACAGTGCCTGTCAGGGGGCTCTTTTTCTTTGGCTTGTTGTACCAAACACTTTTGGTTTATGACTCTTATTTTACCTGCCAAATCTCTCTGTTCCTGCTCAGCTCAAGCTGGTTACCCACACTGCCAAATCATAGAAGTATAATTTCTGTTCAGTACACATTGATTTGTACACAATCTGTTAAATACTTTACTCCTTTTCAATCCCACTCTCTTGTTCCAAATTCTGTGCAACTTCAGGAGTATGGAAGGATTAGTTTGTCTCTGTGCCAGGGCCTTGATGTTTATTTTTCCTCTGTCATGCAGTGTCCATCCTAGTTTGTCTTACAGATTTGTTCTCCCACTCCACCTTCTTGCTGGCAGTACCTCTCTTATTGCAGTACCTTATGTAGGTCTCATTCCTGGCTGTGTGTGGTTTTGTAGCTATGTATTGTGACCTCCATGGAATCAGTCCCTCCCAACTGCTTCTTTCCAGTTATGCCTGTGCTTACATGTTTGCTGTATTGGGGGCATTAGTGCTCCAGCCCAAAACAGCTTTGCTGTTGGCCTCAGTAGTGCCATGAACATTAGTTTAGTATTGGCTCAGAAGGTGAGCAAGTGCTGGCTCTTGTACTGTGCCAGGCATTTGCTTTGGTACACTAAGGTGGTGTCCAGGCTGTATTCCTCACAAATTAGTCTGAGCATGAACAGTTTACACTTCTGTCTACCCTTTGTGTGGAGCCATGCATATGTAAATACTGTAAATTTACTGTGTAAACACTGTCCAGCCACTGCTATTTCCTAGCCATGACCCTTCTCCAGTACTGGGACACTTGGTGAAAGATTCTACTACCTATTCTTGACTTGAGAATTGTTACCCCACGTGACTTTCCTGTGGTCGTACCTTGTCACAGCATTCTTCCTACCTGAGCATCTGAATACATGGCTTTATATTCAAACATAGTCTTCAGAGCTGCTTGGGATGGGATGCAGTAGGAAGCTGGGAGCCAATAAGGGCTGACTGCTTATGAAGTGTTGGCTCCGAATCTCAGACCAAGAACTTGAAAGTCTTGTCATTTTCATCGTTCAGCCAGTCCCTCATTATAGCTCATTGAAGGTAGGAAATGAAGCAAAATTTTCTACATTGATAATTTTGTATTAATTAGGACTTTTTTTTTTTTAATGTTTCTATTCAAAAAATGACCTTTGCAATCAAGTGCTGAGAGATTCTTGCTTTTCCCAGTACTTCCAAGTTGTGGATCACTAACATGACTGTGTGAGCTGTAGGTGGCTGCTTAGCCAATACAGCCCTTCTGAGATAACAGCAACATCATTTTTGCTGCTTGATCTGTGTACCCACTTGGTGAAAGGGCCACCCTTGAAAACCCCTTATACAACGTTATTATTTAAGAAAAGCCTGTCTTTGTGGGGAAAATAGAAAGCAAAGACACCATTGCTTTGTTAACAAGTGTTGCATGATTTTTTGGTTGGTTTGGATTTTTTCCTGTTCTCAGGGAAAAAGTGATGCCATGAAATTAGGTGTAAAAGATATAATATGAACTTGGTGAGATTTGTGCTAGTCTTCGCATTTCAAGTAAAAGGGGGTTTTGCTGTAGTTGGTTGGTCAGTTATAATTGTTGTCTTTAATTTCTGGGGTGATGAGGCCACATTTGGCAGTGTTTCCATTCATAAGATCTTGGTTCAGGCTCATCTTTGACAATGACAGTAATGGAGAATCTCAAAGAAAGAAAGAGCAAGGAAGAGCACATAGTACAAAATCTGCAAAGAGTAGATTAGATTCTGTACTTTAGATCCAAATTTGGAGCAGAGAAGGGCGAAGAGCAGTTGCTTGATGAAAGAGCTGATAGAGAAGCACAGGATTTTATTGCTGAACAAGTTGGATGGAACACTGCTTGCAGTCACCTGATTGCATCTGCTGCCCCATAGGTGTGACTTCCAGATTTATTTGCTAGGACCAGCCTTCTTTCCTCAGGTGATGGGAGCATTAGGGTTTTGCAGTGCACATGAGCTGGAGCTGGAACAACTGAATTGATCCTATTTGCATCTTTGACTGCTGGAGTCTGTGACCTAGATTTGTTTTTGTTTCCAGTCTGTGTGTAAACAAATCTGCAGACTCCATGTCTAGACGTGGAGAATGGGCTAGGAATGGGGGAATGGGCTGGCTGGTGGGAACCAAAATAACTAAGGCTTTGCCTATGTATTGAAATAATTACAGTTTAATTAAGATCTTTTAAACTCTGGGGATTTCAGGGTTCTTCCCTCAGTAAAAGTGGCATTCAGTGATGATATGCTGCTTCTGCACTCAGGAGGGTGGGGAGTTTGCTTCAAACAGCCTGGGCTCTGTGGTGGGGCTTTGAAATCCCTTGCACTTGTACTCTATATCTATCAGCTGGCTGGATTTTCCCATTAGAAATGCCCTTAGCTCACTATATTGCATAGCAGAAACAGAAGATGTCAGGTGGCAAAGATGGGCTCTTCTGTCCTTGCTGCCCCAAGGAGGTTCCTTGTGAGTGTCTGGCTGCCAGGTTTACAGTTGTGAGCATGTAAGCACTTTGTTTTTCACTCAGTGAGCAAGTGCTGGGCAATGAAATGTGTGCACTGCTCTGGCAGCTCTTGTGACTGGCTTATCCTGCTGACCTCTGGCAAGTGCATTAAAGTGGGTTGTGCTGCTGTTCTCTGGCAAGTAGTGCTAAACTGGTGGGCTGGTTGGCAGGTGACCTGTGTGTCACTTACAGCCTCCAGCTTTGGCTGAGGGCACTGTTGCTGCAGAGGAGCATAACCCTGTCAGCAGGCTGAGGGGTGCCAGGCATCAGTGGCCATCCAAGGTAGCTCACAGAAGCTCTGAGATGAGTGCTTTTTGGAGCAGCTCAGCCAAAAGTAAGGAGTGTGGAGCAGGGCAGATACGGCCTTGGTTTAATTAGCTGTTCAGGAGTTGGGTGCCCCTGTGTGAAGCTTTGTTGTGCACGTTCTCAAGTTCTGACAGAATTACAATGGTGCTGTGATTCTGGTGCTGTGCCAGATGCCTGATCCCAAGAGCTCACTAGTTATTCCCAATGCAGAACCCAAAGCATGGGACTGTAGCTGCCAGCTTCTCATTTGGACAAAAAGATTGCAACCAGTCTGGACACCTGAAAGGCACATGCCTGAAGAAGTTGTAAAAGACTTAGGACTTGGGCTGCACTGCTGTCCCATACTGGTGAGATGGTACTTCTGGCCCAGGCTGGATTGCAAGATCCATGGGAATCCACGTTGGCTTCTGCATCCCAACTGACAGCGTTTTTTACTCGTGGCAGTGGTTCTGGAGACTGGTTTTTAGTTTTCATCAACAAATTCAGATGAAAAATAAAGCCTAGCTTTAGTTTTCATGTGTTTGATTCTGTGAAGGTTTGTATTCCACTGGAGAGCCTCTGCTGTACTTGTGTGAGCATTACAGCTGTAACCAGTTTGTCCTTTAATGTTCTGTTTGATGAGCCTGTCCCAGAAGTGTGCATTATCTGTGTGTTAGCTGTTGACTCAGCTCTTCCCAGGCCTAGCAGCACCTTTCTTGTGACAAGGCAGTTGTGTGTGTGCTTGCTGCAGTGGCATTGTCACTGTCCTCATATTTCCTTGTTTGTGCATCTGTGTTTGGCTGTTATTTTTCCAGGTACAGTGGTTTTCTAAGCACTTGTGCTTGGAGCTGTCAAAGTCTTTTTTATTCACACTGCTTCCCAGGGAAGAAAAAGTGTTGCTGTTGTTGGTCCAGTCCCCATCTGCTCCCTGGTCAAGGGGAGCTTGCAAGCCAACTTATATGTTCTTTCTCATCTGCATTTACCTTTTTGGGTCTCCTAAGTACTGTTTCTTTTCCCCATGTCTTCTGTATGTTAAGTATTGGTTTGTATTTCTCCAAATTCCTACTGCTATACACTCTCTTGATAAAACTATTCACTGATGCTGCTGTTTTACTGCAGAAAAGTTGCAAAACCTTACAAATATTTTTGGAAAGGGTATGATTTCCATTATGCTTGTTGACTTAAAATGTCTGTGTCCTATAATTGTTTGAAATAATCTTCATAAAGGCTTTCATTAGATAATTTGAAAGATTGATTGCAAGTAGGGTGAGGCAAAAATAGTTTTAAGGTAACTGTTTATTTTTCTGGCCTAGGGCAAAAAGGGAAGAGTAGGAACAATTCTTCGTGTTTTGTTGATAGTAGAGAAATGATTGTGTTCCTCAACAAAATTCTTATAATCCAGCAAGTTTAGCAGCTATATGCACATCCTTACCAGACATCATCTATTTCCAGCATGCCTGGATGAAAGATGCTCAGACACCAAGGTGTGTGAACAGTTTCAAAGGAATTAGATGGATGAAGGATAGTCACAGCAGGGAGTTTCCTACATGTCTCAAGTTCCATCTCTGGCTCAAGACATCTCTCAGTCCGTGACAGCTTGAATTGAGGGCAGGTGTGAGTGGAGGAGCTCTTCCACAGGCTGTGGGCTTTTGCTCCACTGTGCAGATGTGGACAGCTTCTTCCCAAAACGTAGCTGAGGTGGGCTTGGTAGTTGATATGGAATGGGTCAGCTGAAGTGAGCTTGGCAGTCTCCCTGCTGGAGTATTCAGGCACCCACATGTTCTCCCTTTTCATAAAACTTATCTTTCTTGAGTGTGCAAAGGTCACATGTGAACAGATAAATGTGGGGAGTAGCTGGCTATGCAGTCTGAAAACAGGGAGACATTTAGGAAGCTTTATCCATGGATCTTGAGAACAGTCCTGTCAATTAAGACCAAATGTGTAACAGTGTTTAGTCTGCAATTAACTGTGATGTCAATCCTGGCCTATTACTGTTTGAAGGAAGATTTAGGTTGCTGGCCTTGTGTATTTCTCAATCTCTTTGTTCTTAACAAGATTAACAGGATTGCTAGCTTCAGCCAGAACTCAGATTAATCTTTGACAAAAATAGATACACTCACTTGACTTTTGCAAAGTCAAGTCTGGTAAATGCATTACAAGACTGTGTTATAGCAATTTATTTTTTTTTAATGGCAGATTTTATGTGCTTTTGTGTGACCTGTTTTGCTTTTTGAGTGTGTTCATTAGTAGCACATAGCATTAGAGGTTGATTGGCATCTTGCTCACTCAAACCCCTCATTTCTATATAGTCTATCAGTGTATCCCACTCCCTCCATATTCCCCAGACAGCACCATGTGAGAAAAATATGTGTGTGTATTTTAGGACTGTTAGGCTGTCAAACCTCAAATTGGGTTTGCAACGACATGTCAAATCGGCTGAATTTGCTGCAAATAATTCAGGAGCTACTTCCAGGAGCTACTTGATACAACAGCAAGCATTACCCCATTCTCTCCAAGGTAAAAACTGAGATTTTGGCTGCCTATGCTGAGTATGTCTGTTGGAGAGGCATGGTCACACTGGTCACTTGTAGTAGTTGTAGGGAGAGACTCCACTGAGACATAGTTTGCCTTTCAGCTGGCTCACTGGGATGTCACATAGGATAAGCCACCCTACTGCCACCAAGGACAGCAGTTTCATGGTGTGCTTCACTTGGCTGAGTGGGGAGCCTGTGCAAGCCTTTTTTCACTTCTGCTTCAGAGAAGTCAGCACAGGGTGGCTTTGTACAGTTCCTTGGCTTTGGTCTTCCATCATCTTATGGCGTTTTGGAGAGCTTCCTCCAAGCTCAGGGAAAGTGTTTGTGTTTCTCTTGGGAACATATTGTATAAATAACACCAGATGCTCTACACTAGCAGGAGAACTCGCAGCCCTGCTCTGGTGTGCTGCTGGAGGTATCCCAGTACAAAGTGCTGTTGAGGACTCTGGTCCTGACACTACAGCTCCCCTGATTCAGTATAGGCCAAATCTTCAGTTGTGTTAGGAAAAAGCTTTACCTTTGTTTGGGATACTGGATTAACTGCTTAAGGATTTTAACCACTGAGAAAATTTCATCTAGACATTGTCCTAAATATGTCCTATTCCTGTTTCTCTAACTGCAAACCTTTGGGTCCTGGCTCCTGCACACACCTGAAGAACCAGGGTGAAAAGCAGGTTTTGGTATTGTGGACTTGTTTTGCAGAAGGGAACTGGGTAAATCACTCAGATGCTCAAAATCCAGTGGTTTCTTCCCATATTTTTACCTCTCTGCCTTCTGAATGGCAGGTAAGTTATGTCAGAATCCACTGGTAAAGAAAACTAAAGCAGTTCAGCTTTCTGTGGTTACACAGGATCAACACAAAGCTAACTCTCATGGGTGCTTCACTAGACATCTCACTCAGGGCTATGCAGCTTTGGGAATTCTATGGTTGTTGGCCTAGACTAGAGCTGCCTCAGCAGGAAAGACATGCCCTTAGCCCCTGCTAGGCAGACAGATTTGCTGCTGTTCAATTTTCTGTTGAGTTCAGTTTTCAAGCTCCTGCCTTATCCTGTGCAAAACACCCTGTTCTGCTGGGAATGTGCAGCAATTTGATCACCTGATCACAGAAACACAACTTCCATATTAGAGAATATTCAGAGTTGGAAGGAACACTCAAAGATTATCAAGTCCAGCTTTTAAGTGAATGGTCCATGCAGAGTAGAACCACAGCCTTGGTGTTATTAGCACTGTGCTCTAACCAGGTGAGCTAACCATAGGGTCACCAGGGATAGGCAATGCCTGTAATCTTACAAGAATTCCCATGTGTGGCTGTGGAAATTCCTGCCTCTGGCTTTCCAGGGTATACCTCAAAGTGGAAACACACCAAACGCATCAGTAGCTCTTTGAGGGAGGAGCTAATATCTTATACTGTTGGTTTATTTGGCAAAATGGTCTCTGGAAGCTTTTAGGACTGAATTGTCTGTACTCAGGTAGTTGCAGATATCCTGAGGTGAGGTGCATTTATGCTGTCCTTGACGCCAGAGTGGGTAATACAGACAGGCAATGTACCATACAAACTGCTATGAAATTGGAAATGCAGTGGCCAACACAGTTCATATGTATGGCTGTACAACTATAAAATGCTGGCATGTCAGGAGTGGTTGGAAACTTCTAACAGAGGCATTTCTGATGAAACACACCATACAGCCTAAGCCTGAGCTCCTGTAGAGTCTCTGACGCTCAGCCACTGTACAGTAACTTGTTATGCTAGAGTGATTTGATCACAAGTTCCACCTCTGTGTGAATTTATAAGTCTGTTTATAAAGATCTTTATCAGGTTTATAAAGATAAGTGAGCTGTAGTCACAGCTGGATCCCATGGGACAAGCTGCATTTTTGTAATGTTCAAAAACATTAGCTACAGCTGTGTTTTATAGGAAGAATGAAATGGAGAAGGAAAAGAAGGTGAACTACACATGTATTTTTATTTGCTTTGAAGCTGTTGTTAAGTCAGGAAGACGTGGAAAGCTCAAGGTTGTAGCTGATCAGCAGTAATGCAGGGGATGGAAGTATCTGTTATCAGTATTGCACAGTTCCTAGCTGAGCATCTCCTTTAAACTCTATCAGAGGAGAACAAGAGAACAATTATACTCCAATTTAGGTACTTCAAGTACTTCAGCACTCTGAGAAAGCTATTCACCTAAAACACATATGTGAATAATATTGTCTAGAAAGTATTGATGCTGTCTTGGAGTGATGCAATTTCAGTCCTCATCCAGGTTAATAAAAAGTTAATCACTGAACTGAAAAGAATGCTTGCTTAGCTACAAATAATAATGACTGAACTTTATTTTTATGTGAAAAGAGAATGTATAGAGAATGTATGATTGGTGCTTTAAGGGGAGGTCAGTTTTTTGAAATGGAAAAGAAATATAGGCCAAATAAAGTAGAAGGAAGAACTTAAGCATAAAAATGGGAATGATAATTGAGAGTAGTTCAATAATCCTAATTAGGTCCCTGAGAAATCACAATTCTGCATTTGCAAAGACTAATTTTTTAAAGGAAGCTGGTTTACTTAAAAAAAGGAGATTAAAACAGCGAGAAACTTAAAAATGCAATGAATAGAAAAAAGAGCAAGCAACATAAGTAATCTGCAAACAAAGACAGACAACAATGAGGGGAACTGAAGGGTACCAGTGAAGAGCTTTTGGGCAGCAGATTGCAACAATAAGAAGGAATTCTTTAAATGTATCTGGGATTCCTGAAATCCTACCAGTGGTGTAGGCTCCATACTGACCAGGAGTGAAAAGGCAGTGGCAGAAATAATCATTATTTTGTGATGTTTGGAGAGGAAAAGACCCTGCATTCGTAGGTTGGTCCTAAGAAAATGTTTTCTGCTCTGCTGACAAATTGCTTCCAGTAATTAGGAAAAAATGTTTAAGGTTATTGTTTTTAAATGTTCAAAACAATGGTTAACTTACAGTCCGTAATTTTTAGAGACTAAACCAAGGAGCTCTATGAATCATTAATTGCACTTGAAAAAATTCAGGGGAGTGGAAAAAAACCTACTGTAAGAGTATTATTCTGGGACAATGAGGGAGTAGCCTGCCAGACTACCCAAAGTTCAGTTTGGTCAGAGCACAGAAAGTCTGATAAGCTCTGCACGGGTGAAGAATTGAGAGAAGACAGTATGGTACTAGCCAATTTTCCCTGAATGGGAAACTGGCTTTGTCAGACAACTTCCTGATCTGAGCATGACTTTTGGTAAAAATTGGTGACATAATTACATATAGTTTTGGAAGCTTTTGATTTTGTTCCTGGTGATACTCTGTTATAGGAGTATATACCAGAAAAAATTAAAGTGGTTTATTGTGAATAGCCAGAGTATTTGTGCATTCTTAAGAAACAGCTGCACATGGGGAGTCATCCTCCAGCAGTGAGTAGGGGAATGAAAAAAATCTCATACAGAAGAGCTAAAGGTGTCTGTTCCTGGCCCTGCATTGCCCAGTGGCTTTGTCAGTGACATTAATAGTGCCGAAGTGTTGTCACAGGGATGGAGGTGCTGTGGTTGGAGGGGATGCAAACAGCAGGTGAGCTGTGGGAGCAGAGCTGAGTCACCTGGGAAGCAGGGCTCGTCTGCTGCTGTTCTGTGCAAGGCTGTACACCTAGAGCTTTGAAGCATAGATGTCAAGGTAGAGGGACTGGAGGCCTTGTCTGGAATATCCTGGTGGTGCAACAGGCTTGGAAGATGCGAGTTAACATGACTGTCTAGCTCAATAGTTCAGCTGAGACAGAGCTCGCAGTCCTCAGGTGAGTGGTAGGAATAGGGGAGAAATGTTCTGAGGACCCTAGAGCAGGAATGCTGTCTAGTCCTGGTATCAGCACTTTGGAGAGTATTGAAGAGCTGGATATAGGCCAGGAACGAGCTACACTTTATTCTGGGACCTGAAGACCATGCTTTTATAACAAGAAAGTAAACCAACTTGATCTGAAAGTTGTGTCCAGAGAAACAGACAAATCATCCCTTGAGTTTGCTTGGGTATTTGAGGCAGCAGGACATTATAACAAATGCTGTGTGTCTAGTGGCCTAGATGTTGAGGAAACCTGCTATCAGATTCAATATAATTAGTCTCTAGTGAAGGCAATTAGCCAGTTAATATAAATGTCAATATAATAATGAAATTCCTTAGTACCTAGTGGAACTGCCATTATTTCGACTTCAAGGTGCCACCACATATCCCTGAAACAGAAACTGGTTTTAGGTAGTTGCTGATTTGTGCATGGTATCAGTGTACATTTTGATCTATCTGGACAGTGACTGTCTTTGCCTTAATGTGAAACAGACCTTTTTCTTACAATGAGGCATAGGACAGTAAGGTTTTCTAAAACAGAGGTGCTGTAACTTCAGCAGGCAAGAATGGGGTGGCAGGTGCAGGTCAGAGCTGTGTGCTGTTTGCTGCACATCCTCTGCAAATAGGCTGAGCTTCCAGGAACATTTAAATGAATGTAGAGAAGGGGGAGTGTTGACACACTGGAGGCCCTTGCTGGCTTGTTTTAAATGCCCTTGGGCATCAGCTCTGGGTTTGTGTTTGTGTGTGTGTGTGTGACAGGAACCAAAATCTTGTAGGTCTGTATGCAGTGCTGCAATGCCTGCAGAGAAATATCCCTAAGAAGCAGGCACCTCCTCTTCAGGACTCTGTTTACCTGCTTAGCAAGGAATGTAGTGGGACCTTGAAGCCATAATGCTGCCTGGAAGCCACATTCCTGCTCAGGTCAGTCAGGAATGAGCCTCTGGAGTTCAACAGTGCCTTCACCTCAATAAGGCCCTGCCTTAACTTTAATGGTTTAGTCTGTCCCAGGGCACTGCAAAGGGACTGTTTCTGTCTGGCACAGAGCAGGGGTGGCCCCCAGAGTGTGGCAGGTGCAGGGATGCATGGCAGATGGACAGAGTGCCCTGTCAGCATGTGGTGTGACACTGGCCCTCCCATATCCACAAAAGGCCTTGCCATACTCTGTGCAGTCAAGTGGAGGGTAATTTTGGTAAGTGATAGCAACCCCAGCTTGCCACTGATATCTGACACTGAGCACAGGGAGCACCAGACAGATGGAGGATGATTTAAAAGGCACCTGTGTTTCCAGGTCCCCTTAATTCAAGGCTGTCCTGGAACACTAGACACTTTCCTGTGTGCTGTTGTTAAGATGACTTGAGTTGGTCCCCAGAGCAGTGTTTTGTGAAGGTTACTGGGACAGCAGCAGTGTCAGGAACCCTGTGATACATAGAGGTGGGAACCTGGCAGCAGTGCTGGTGGTAGGTAGCTGAATTCACTCACTCCTCTTGTTTGTACTCTCAGTATTTCCTCCCCAGCTGAGGTTCACACTGTCTGAGGAACATGCAGTATGTCTACACCGTGGCACTGTAATTAATTCTTTGGGAGTAATCTAGTTGCTTTTGCCCTAAATTTGGTTGTTGTAGGCTTGTCCAGTTTGATGGTAAAAGTTAAAATTTCCAGCTGACAAAAGGAATAGTTGGAGCTCATTACCACTATTGCAAATCTGCTTCTAAAATATCATTGTGTTGTCACTGTTAGAGATAGCATTGTAGTTAAGTAAGGGTATCTCTTCTGTCCTTCCCATGCTTGGTGAGGATTGGAAACCTGGCCAAAGACATTGCCTTGCTCAGACAGTTTTCTAACAGGTAGTGTTTCAAGGCTACTGTGGTGTTCTGTTTTGAGCATATCTGCTCCCTGTTGTGGTGGATTAGAGAAGATGGGTTGCCTATGTTGCTGGAGCATATTGTTTTTGTAACTTCCAGAGATCATGGGCTTGAAGGGGAAGTTCATGGCACTGCATTCATGTTCCATTTACCATGTATGATTGTGCACATGCAGCTAAGCAGACATCTAAAATTTAGAAGAATTATGCTCTTATCTCAGGAACCTAAATGAATTAGAATCTAAATTAGAGTCTCATAAGGTGGTGGCAGGTCATAGGTTGGGCTTGATTATCTCAAAGGTCTTTTCCAACCTAGTTAATTCTGCGGTTCTGTGTGACTATGGGACAAGACAAGCAGGTGTTTCCACATACTGCTGTCTTTAGGAGATGTATATTCATCCATAGTTGTTGCTTCTCTGTCCTCCTACCAGCTGTACCTCTCTGGAAGGAGTCACCGTGCAGCTCTTTGCTGAGCTCAGAGATGGTGGTTGTGGTCTGTCAGGGAGTGCAGGGCTGGATGCTGACATAAAACAAGCTCTCAGGGAATGCAGTGGAGTGATGGTGATTACTCAGTAGTATCTGCCTAGTTTACACAATTGTGATCACATGTGCTGCATGCTTTTCTGTTCTTGCTCTTAATATGGGTGCTGGGAATCTCTTGAGAGCCTGTTGGTTCAAGCAAGTCTGTAGAACTGCTGCATGGCACTAGACCTCACCAAGTCAGGGTATTTGCCGTGTGATGAAGAGACAGAGTGGTCGAGCTTTGGACACAGTGTTAAAAAGAAACATTTATGTTCAGTACTACTTTCCCTTGAGCTGGGTTTTCTTCTCTCCCCATCTAAACAGCAGTGTGGTTTAGGGCAGATGTCACTGCTGATTGCAGAAGTTAAATGAAATGTTACTTTGTGCTCACATGGTTGTATTCACAGCAAAAACAAACCCCAAGGTATGTGTGTAGCTGGAGAAGGAGAGAGATAAAAGCATAGTGGTTTGAGTTACTCCCATTTTCTGTTTCAGATGATCATTCTTCCTTTTGTCCCACATTCAGTCCAGGTTTTATAGAAGCTCTCAAGTCAGGTCTGGTTTGCCTGGTACTAGGATGCTCCATATAATCCTGCTGCTGTCACTTTCTCCACTGCCTCTGAACTCCACAGTCATCAGAAATTCAGTCCTGTTCCTCTTCAGGGTGAGCAGAATTCTTTTTTCATCCCCTCTGCCAAATTCTGGGCTTATGCTATTTTCTGGAATAAGCACAAAGGAGCAGAGTTAGAATTGAGTTTTAACTGCATTCCTGCCTGGTTCCTTTTTACAGTTTAATGTCAACACTTGGCCAGTTGTTTTGGTTTGGTTTGGTTTTTTCCTTTCCTGCATTTTTCCTGGAATACACACTGTTATTCACAGTTGGATAGGTCTAATGCAAACCAGTGGAGTGCCTGAGCTCTGACTGTAATCGAGCAAGTACTTTTGCTTCTTGCTTAAAAAAAAAAAAGAAGCAACCATTAAGCAAATTTTCTTGACAGTGATAGGGTGATAGGCATCAGCTCTGCAAAAGCTTTGCTGCTTCATCTTCTTGCTGTAGAGGCAGCAGGCTTCCTGGGAGCTGGTGTCTGCTGAAGGTTTCTTCTCCAGCATCACATACAGTATGTTTGATGTCCTGGCAGGGTGCAGGGCTCAGGACAGCAGGTCTCCCCTCTGTGCTCCTGGCCTGTGTGCATGCACCAGGTGGTGGTCCAGCCTACCAAAAGATGACCAAGAAGGAAGCCCAGATTCCTCCCAGTCCCACTGCCACGACTTTGCTACACACCGCGTTGGAAATACCCTCCAGGCAGGACTGCATTCCTGGCTGGATTTGTACATCTGACAGCTCTGTGGCCTGCACAGCCAGAGGTGCAGGGAGGAGTGGGAGAAGACTTAGGTTTCCACTCACTGACAGCCCCTTGTGAAGTAAAAAGGAGTGCTCTTCTCTCCAGCTGGGAGACGGAGGCCAAAGTATGGGCTAGTGATGTGGGTTCACTAGGGCACATGCTGTACAAAGGTAGTGCCATTCCTCTGGAGGTTAAAGAGCTTTCTAGGGTCTGGTGGTGAGAGCTGTGCAGACATTTGTCCTCTTCTATCTGGTAGAGGAAACAAAAAATGTGACTTGTTTCAAAGCAGTTGCCCTAGTGCGGCTGCATTTCTCAGTTATTTTCTCCCTAGCTGAGGTTCCTGGTTTTGTATGCTCACTTGCCTTTCTCAGGGACTTTCAGTGAGCCAGAGGTTCTCTGTGTTGCCACAGTGTCCCAGGGCACAATACAGTACTTCTGTTCAGAGTCTTTTTTTTCCCCCTCTTTCTCCCCCTTTTTTTTTTTTTTTTTCCAGTCACCCATGACAGGCAGAGGTGCATTACTGATGAATTAGGAGGAACATCTGCTTTTATGCTGGGATTGACCATGATCATCTTCAGTCCCAGCATCTCTGATTGCAAATGCCTGCCTCTATATTGTCACAGCTCAAGTGTTTGCATTGGCACTGGTGGTTTGCTTGAACTACTGTTTTGTCTCTGTTCAACTATGTTTTAATCTAGCCTGGCTCTCCTAGAAGCTAGTCAATTTATCATCCAAGTTCTAGCTGTATGTCATAGAATGGAAACCTGGAGATTCACCAATGTATGAGTACTCACATTAGGTATTGTAAGTGTTAGATGAGTTTTCAAAGATCCTGCAGACAGCTTACTCTGGTTCTAATAATACTTGCCCTGGCCAAGATGATTTCTTCCATCCCTTTTAGTCCCTAGAGCCAAGTGATTGCAGATTAGTTAGCTGATAGCAAGGACTTCATCCTGGCCACAGACAGTTCCAGCAAAGGATTTTATTGATGGGCTTTCATTGCTGAGAGTTAAAATGTTTTGGAAAGCACTTTTCTGAAGTTTTAATGAAGGCAGAAACTGTACTTGCCTCACACCGATTTGAGTATAAGCAGTCACCCCTTATCTCTGCTAAGACCTCTAATAAGAGTGGCAGGAGAAAATTAAGGTGCTATCTTGTTGCTAAGACTCACAGGAGTGAAAATCTGGTGACTTTTCTAGGTCTCGGAGTGGTGACTGAAACCAGTCCATTTCTCAGCTTCAGCTCCTACCAGGAAGATGATCTTACCATCAATCACATGCCATCTTATTTAGTAACTGTGGCAGAGCTGTGGTAGGAAACAACTCTGCCTCAGCATGAGTCAAACAGCAAAGGGATTGCTAGTTTAGGCTTCAAAACTGCACAGCATGAGCAGCTGTGGGAACATGGGTTGTGAAATGGTTGGTGCAGGAGTGGAGAGGGCTGAAGTCAAATTTCTCAAGGACAGAGACTGTAAGTCTGGGAGATACTGCAGTCATTGAGTAAGTGACAGAGCTTAAGTGGCACAAAGGAACAGCTCCCAGTGTTGGCATCATTGCTTAGCCCTCTGCTTCTCCCAAGCTGTGTCAGTGAAGGCACTTAAAATGTCCTGTAGAGGTCTGCTTGCACTTAAGTGTTTACATTTCATGCATATCTGCTCCTACTCTTTTAATGTGATGTTCAAGCAAAATGTAGCCTTTCAGAATTTGGCTCTAAGGTTTTTCAAGGTGGTTATTCTTACACCAGGCTCTGCCACTGAGATGTAGGGGTAAGACACTTGTGCATCACTTCGTGTGGCAATATAGAGTGGCAGCTACATAAAGCAGTGCTTAACTGCAGAATTAAAGACACAAGATGCAGCTTGTGAGAGAGGTGCTTGATGTTCTCCATCACTTTTTACATATATCACTTCAGGTTTTAGATGTCTAAGTCATTTGAAGTTCCCTGTGGGAGCTTGTCCTGGTGAAACAGTGAGGACACCACATGGCTTTGCCAGCCATGAATCCCTTTGCTGATTTGTGGCTAGGTAAGGCTTTGTAGACTCAAAAAAAAGGCTTGTGTTGGGGAAAAGCAGACAGGCTGGGGTGTTGAAAAACAGGTGTGGAGCCCATTGGATGATAGCCCATTATGGTTTTTATTTGACTTAAGACACCTTGCTGTACAGCATTATTAAGACTGGAGAAATATGCTGAAGATTGCCTAGTAATTACTGCATCAGTAATTGTTAGTGGTGTAGCCTATGATAGCAGAGAGCCCTCTTCCTGTTTTGTTGAAAAAAGTATTTCTTACCTTTTCATTTTTTGATTTGTGCTAAAACAGCTAGTATATCTGTCCCTGATGTGCAGTCTGCTACATTGTAGACTGTACTGTATTTAGTTTGCAGTTCTGCACTCTGTTGATCAGATGTTATGAGGGGTGCTCCAGTTTCCTTTGTAGATCAGTTATGCTCTCCTGAGCTAGCAGTTTACAACTGAAAATTGCACAAGGCAATTTTTATTCACTTACATTCTTTCCAGTGAGTGTGGAAACATGAAATTCCTGGACAGAGATTGAACATAGCAGTTCCCACTGTAGCAGCACAGCCTGACTCATTAATGTCAATTGTGTATTCACTGCTTAACTGCAAAAACTAGGAGTTACGACTCTAGATTGTCATTCCAAAATCTAGGGATTTGATTACTCAGAAAACATAGAAAGCATATATTTCAATGGTTTACAGACCAGAGAAGGGTCCAGTTGTGACAGGCACAGCATAGTGGAAAATACATGCAGAAAATTGCATTTAGGAGCAAGAAAATTAGAAAGGATGAGAGGAGGAGCCAGATAAATTCTTAGCAGTGGTATACTGTGAAAAAGGATCATTGTATCTTCTACAGGAGAATGAGACACATTAACAGACTTATTTGTCCGTTATCTCCATTTCTTTCAAAGTGGAAGTAGATAAATTCCCTAGAAATGGGATGAGAGCACAGGAAAAGGGCTGGTTTGGGACTGGATCTACAAGATAAGTTTCTATTCAACTATCTTCCTTGTAATGTGATTTTTGTATCTGCTGATCTTCTGATAAACAGGTAGCTTGTTCCAACAGGTCAAAGTATGTTAATCAGGTCAGCTGAATTAGTAAGTGTTGGCCTCAAATGTCTTCCAGGTTTTCTGAGGTCACTGTTTCCTAGCTTTTACTTTGTCTTCTTGAGGCAGGCAGTGTAGTATTTATAGGTAGCTGGGATGCAGTGCAGCTGCCAGCAGATCCCTCCAAGCCTGGCTAGCTAGCTTCTTGTCCAGCTGTAGCCAGGAGGGAAAACTGAACAAGATGCAGTCCCATAAAGGGGTGAATCAGAATGCAGCAAATGCTGTTGATAATTAGCTCACTGTAATAGGTTCAGAGGAACAGTGTGTTGACATAACCATGTTAACTATTCACATGACATAAGCTAGGCGGGCCTGCACCCTGCATTGCAGTGTAGCATGTTTTGCAAGTGCCCTACATATGCACTATGAACCTCCCCTTGGAAGTAGATGAGCATAGAGCACTGATGTTGTAGAGCAGGGATCAGGAGCTCCAAACATAAGCTCTTTCTTGGTGTCAGGATGCCTGGATGCATAGTCTCTTCTCCCTTGCCTCTGCTCCACATTTGTCTCCAGTGATTAGTTCTGACGTGTCCCAGAGATGTCGCATCCAGTGAAAATGGAAGAAGGCTGAGCCCAAAGAATGTGTTCAAGGACACCAGGCAAAGCTTACAAGACAAGATGTGGAGTAGGAACAGGTGTTCAGGAGAAGGAGATAGAGAGTCTTACTTGCAAGTGGTGGCTGGAGACAAGCTTTTCAAACAGGTCCTGTGTGCTACAAGGAAAGAGAGTGCTGCTGCTATTGTGTTCCTGCAGAAGTCCATGCATCTTGTTCAGGGTGATAGGTGGTGTAGTGCCCTCCTTGTCTCACCCATGTCCTGGGCCAGCTCTGTAGTAGCACTGCAATTCCTGGTTGCCAGTTCTATTCTGGTCTTTGACTAGAATTGCTCTGAGGATCTGAGCTGAACTCTTTTCTACCAAAAGTTTTGTGAAAAGGCCAGAGAGGCCTTTGTTTTAAAAGAAAACCATGAACATGTTAATGTAATATTGATGCTGGTTTGAAAAAGACTATACTGTAACTGTTTTGTGTTTTTTGGTTTGGTTTGTTTTTTTTTTTTTTTGTTTGGGGTTTATATTTTTTTTTTTGGTGGTTTTTTTTTTTTTTTTTTTTTTTTTGGTTTGGTTTGGTTTTTTTTTTAAGACTATTTCTGGCAAAAGCATTCTTTTCCATTGGAGGATGCTTGGGATAATATGTAATGGGAAAAGAACCTGGTGACTCCAGTCTGAGAAATTATAACTAAGAAGACCTAGCTTTAATTCCAAGACTTGCCATTGATTTTCTGCCTGTACTGTGCCTTCTGTTCCTTGTATAATATCAGGATTTACAGTGCTGTGTGGAGCTGTCATGGAGATGTTGCAGTGAATATGCTGTGCCAGTACTTGGAAAAAGCAGTAGCAGAAGACTTCACAGGAGCAGACAATGGTAGCATGCTGCTTCTGCTGTTGGCTTTCCTAAACAAATACAGCCAGCCACATGCTGTAGTCACACTCTAGGTTCAGTTTTTTGATCCTTTCCTAGCCTGAGAATCTAGTTCCCTTATTAGTAACAATCCATTTCAGTAGCCTTTTAGGGAGGTAGAACTGGGTTGTTATTACAGAGCAAGCTGGGGTGACATGTGAGGTAGTCTGCCTGCTTTGAATGAAGGTGGATTTAGTTCCCTAGGCAGTCTAAGTTTTTCACATGCAATGAAACTGTTAATAAATTGGATTTCAAGTATTTTCTTTCAAGAGCTAAGAATGTCTCTTTGGTAAAAAAGCAGAAAGACTGCATCAAGACTACAACATGTATAATTTCCTGGATGAGTATAAAATCAGTTGTGTTAGCAATAGCTAAATGATTACTCAGGAGAAGAGCAAATACCAGAATAGGTTTATTTTGCTTACTCTCTCCACTGATGGATTAATGTGTCTTGAAATTTCAGGTGATGCTGCTTTGTTTATGATGTTTCCTGTTAAAGAGAATGTGGATTTTGTTAATTCATGTTGGTTTAATTTTAGCACAAATTTCATTTAGATTGACAGTAGCTCAGCAGTAACTGGGTGTTTTGTGTTTTGCCTCTTAATAGACCTCTGTTTCTCCAGTAGTAATTAGATTGTCATATTTGGGAAGATGATATTCTAAAACATAAGTGCTTCAGAGGGTAGTATTGCACCAGTGACCTTGCATACTTTTGTGGAGGGTGAATAGGTGTTGTTTCCGGATTTCCTTCTTTTCAGGGCTCTAGTGAGTGCAAATTGTATTATTTTTGAGACCAGACCAGTATTTCACACTTCTGTCACCAATGGGCCTGTTAAAAATGCAGCAGAAGGGTAAGTGCCTTAAGACTGGGGGAGAGGGTGTGTTGGCAGATGCTGCTTGTGGCCTAAAGATAATGTTCTTGAGAGTTTTGTCTCATGAGTACTTTGTCTCATGGTTAAATGAGTTCTGCTGGGTCATGGCAAGTTTTAATTCAAGACTGTGTCATGTTGATGGGTTTGTGTTTAGTGCAGGAGGTTATGCACAATTTCCTGTAGGCTTCTTGCAGTGTGAAGAGCATGCCTTTGCTCCTGGATATGGTGTTTGCCAGATAAGTACATATGCGTGTCTGAAACAGATTTTGAAAAGTGTCAGGTGGGTTACAAGAACAAGCTTCTTAGTCACAATATTATTTGGACTCATATTCCAGCCTGCATCTAAAAATCTTTGCTGGGATAACCCAAAATCTGCATAATTCTGGATTTTTGAAAGAGGGTCCTATAAGGGTTCCTATTTCTTTTCAGTGTGACTGTTTGTTAGAAGATGTTAGGTCTGAATCTCCTCACTGTTACTTTGCCTGTGTTGTGACAGCCCCATCACCAATGTCACTGCAGAAGGAGTGTGAACAAGTCATTTTCCAGCTGTTAGTGCAATGTAACAGCTCAGATTGCTGGAGGTGAGAAGATTGCTTCTTGCTGGTTTGGCTGTGCTCTCAGCTGTGTTGCTATGTAACAGAGATGCCAAGCAAAAGCATCAGCATGTTTTCTAGCCTAGAGCAGAGTGGAGGTTTTGGCTTACTTTCCAAGTGCTCTGCTGAGTATCTTTTCCATGGATTATGCTTACAGCGAAGATGGCGGGATAGACAAATGTGCAAACAATCATCTTTCAGTCATCTCTGGTGGTGACCTTTTTGGCTTTTTGAAAACATGTGCATGCTGTAACTCAGGTCAAAGGAGATTGGAACCTTTTGCACATACAACTCTCACTTTTTGCTATGGTATCACGTTGTTAACATAGGAAATAAAACAGGAGGAGGACTGACTTGGAGGTGGCAAGCCACGTCCTTGAGTTCTGTAGCTTAAAAGGACTTTCTTTCAGCACAGCCCTGGTTAGCTGATGCTTATTCTCTTTCCCCACTGGATTGTTTCATAGCCACAGGCCAAGGAATCATATTTTCTCAGGTTTGGCTTTCAAAGGTACAACTAAAAGTGTGTGGGAAATAGTTTGTTTTTCCATTAGTATTTCTAGGTTTCAGTAAGATCTCTCTGTTTTGAATTGCAATGTGACTTTAATTTTGTGACTACAGGAAATCTAGAAGGACTTTGGCCTTCTAGGTTAATTTGTATCTCCAAATTTTTAAATTCTAATTCTCATTATATTGGTATGCGAAAGTTAAATTTTGTTTCAGTGGTAGTGACTCCAATGGTTTTGAATTGGGCTGGAAGAGGCACAGAACTTAAGAAATGCAGTATCTTATATACAGGAACTCAATCAGAGGTTGATTCTCTTCAGACAGCCAGTTTTGAAAAAAATCACTCTGATTTCCAGAGAGCTGGGTGTATATGCGTTGTGTTTGTTCTGAAATTCTGATAGCTTTGATTTCCTTCTGTCCAGCACTTCCAAGAGTGCTTATTTACTTGCCATCTTGGCAGTCATTAACAGATCCAGCTGTTCTGAGCAGGTTTCTCAAAGGCTTTCAAGTTTTTGGCAGTGTAAGGCTCTCTACCTGTGAATTCTGTCAGGGTGGAATTAGGAGAAATTTTCTTCACAGAAAGGCTGAATAGACCATTGGAATAGGCTGCCCAGGGAGGTGGTGGAGTCACCATCCCTGGAAGTGTTTAAGAGAAGACTGGCCACGGCACTTTGTGCTGTGGTCTGATTGACAAGGTGGCATTTGGTCCTAGGTTTCTTTCATGATCACAAAGGTGTTTTGCAGCCTAGCTGATTCTGTGTTTCTGTGATACACATTCCTGTTAAAGGGTGTGTGTGCATATGAGCTTGTTAAGCTGAAGCAGCAGTGTGACGGGGGTGACGTGAAGGGGATCTGAGAGAGAGTGTTTGTCAGAGATGTGTTTTGTCAAGAAGGATTGGAGTAATGGGAAATCAGGACTCTCTCTGTGAGACTTACTATTTCAGTGTGACTTTCTGCTTTTTTTGCCCTCTGGCATAAAGACTCTAGATGGGACTCATCTGTGGCAGAGATTAGTGCAGTGCCTTGGCTGCAGTCTCACTTTCAGCAACCTTTTCTGGTAACTAGAAATACCTTGGTAGTACGTCTGTGCTGTAGGAACAAGCTGAGCAGCCTCTGAGCTCTGTGGGTATCCACGAATGATTTCTATTCAGCAACCAAATTAACAGCGTATTCAACAATGCCACTTGGTATATTAAGTAGGTTTATAAGATGAACTGACTGATTTAATTTAATAAAATTGAAATTGAAGGACCAATTAAGCGCCTGCAGTTGGCAGTTATTAAAGTTCCTGACGGAGCTATTTTGCAGGCTGCCACTGAGCTCATATGATATGGATGGTTTTATTATTACCAGGTCTCATGATTCCAAGAAAATTATAACCACCACTATGTAAATAATCTCCAAGATGAATTACTGTGTCATGTAACAAACAGAAACATTTCAGATCTTGTGAGTTTGCAGAGTTTAACAAAATTACCTGGGAGCATATGCTTTTCAATAGATTGTCTTCTCAGAAATTAATCTTCGGGAAGATTATCATATTATTTTGATCACTGACTTTCTCTCTGCATGCATTTATTTTCAATGCTCTAGATAGCTCTTAATTATTGTGCATACAATATTTTGTTTTTACCCAATTTCAGGTTTGTATTTATTGTGGTTTAATTCCAGCCAACAATGCAGCAAATAAGCCCCAGGCATTAGCTTGCTTATTCCCACATGAATGGGATTGGAGAGAGAATTGGAAGGGTAGGAGACAGAAAACTCATGGGCTGAGATAGAGAGTTTAAAAAGGAAAAGCAAAAACCACATACATTTTCACCATCTCCCATGGCAGGCAGGTGTTTCCCATTCCAGGACAGCAGGACCCCTTCTGCCTCACAGTGACTTGGTATTACAAATGCCATCACTCCAAATGTTCCCCCTTCCTCCTTCTCCCCAGCCTGAAATACTGTGCAGGATGTCAGATGGTCTGGAATACCCCTTTGGTCAGTTTGGGTCACCTGCCCTGGCTATGTTCCATCCTTCCAGCCACCCCTGACTTCCTCACTACTGTGGCAGTACAAAAAGCAGAAAAGGCCTTTTCTCTGTGTAACTCCTGCTCAGCAATAACAAAATCATCTCTGTATTATCAACCCTGTGTGCAGAACAAATCCAAATCACAGCCCTATACTTGACACTGTGAAGAAAGTTAACTCTACCCCACCCAAAACCAGCACAGTGTTACAAGCAGCAGATGAAACCTTTTTAATAGGGAGATATGAATGTGCAGAAATTCTAGAGGCTGGAGCCACCCTATCAGTCAATAGAACTCATGATTTCATTTCAGCAATCGTTTTTTCAGAACTGGTAAGATCTGGTGTTCTGGTATCACTGGAAACAGGGAAGTATCCTGACCTAGAAGATTGGGAGGTTTCAGAGATAACTGGGAAAATAAGACAAACTTTTTAGAAGGGAAAAATCTGCAAGTATTATGTTGGCTCAAAATGGAGATGGACCTGAGCAATTTATTTGATACTGATATTGTAGGAAATGACAGTTTGAGGCATCTTGCTTGGGTTTGGTCGTACATTCTCATATGGCTTATAAAAACAGAACTTGTTTCCTTTTTTGCCTTTTTAAAATATAAATTCAGGTTGTATGTAGTATTCTATTTACTTTCTGAAATGAGCCTTTTTTTGAGCATCCTTTAGTTAAGAATATAGCTTGACAAGAGTGGTAAGCACATGATGAGTTAGACATCAAAAGCTGAAAAACTATTACATCTGTGTTGCAACTCAGCCTTTCCTAGCAGCTTATCTGTCCTTATGCTGTCCTCATGCGTGAAGAAACAGATACTTTATAGAGTGAGAACATTTGGTTATGACAGATAAAATGATTTGCTGAATCTGTGGAAATTAAATTCATTTTCTTGTCCTAAGGTAGAAGTAAAGCAAAGTGATGCAGGTAGATGAAGCTAATGGTGTCTTAAATACAGTGCTGGAGACTGTACATTGACCCAGGGAAATCTATTCCTCTTCTTTTCTTCCCATCTTAGCTTCATCTCGTACCAACACACTTGCTGTTGCAAGCTGACATCTTCTTGTGGACCATAACTTGATAATTTTGTTTGTTAGCTACCTTCTATAGGCAGGATGAACTGTAGTGATGCCTGTCTCTTTCCTCAGGCTTGTCTTGCTGTGAATTGATTAAGTCAGTTCATCCTTTCCTGTAGGTTATGTTTCCAGACCTCTGAAAAGTCTTCCTTTTCTCCTCTGGACTCTGCATTTTTTTTCTGTCTCAGCAGTTTCTGAAACAGGAGGCGACTGGCAGAGGCCTTGACAGGACTGGATAGGACAGCATAATTACTTCCCAGTTGTTATGTATTACACTATTGGAAACTGCTTTGGCAAAAACATCACTTTGTTGATTCACAAATTTCCTAATACCCTGTCATCCACAGATCCTGTAATTCCTCATGTTTATTTTTGTATTGATCTGGTTTTTGCTTCCCACATTTTGATTTGATCCACCTGAGATTATCCTTCCATTTTATTATAACTGTTGTGAAATACTGTGCTGTCTCCAAAGAGGAAATTCTGGTGACCTTTTTGACCTTGGAATTAGAAACACCACTGACCAGAAAAGAAAATAAAAACAAAAACCCCACCAAAATTTGTCTTAATAAATCTTCACGTATTGAGATAGAGACACAGGAGTTCACAGTAAATTTTATTATTTTTACCTCCTTAGCCTATTATAGAAAGGCACATTCAGTTTGCAGTGAGAGTTCCTGTCCTGGGAAGACCTCATAAATTAGCTTGCCTAAAAATACTGCCTTTTTCTAAGTCTAAAAAGTTCTTTGATTTCAGTGCCCTTTTGGTTTGGAAGCTCAAGTGATATGGCAGTATGAAACCCAAATTTGTCAGAAATGCTACAAATGAATTGTAATTGTGCATTTATTCCATTAATGTAGTAAATCACATAAGCATTTTCTGGATATGAAATACTTATTAAATAATGTCAGAACACATGAAGAATAAAAAGCAATGTGGAAGGATTATGGTGTTTTAGTTCATTCAGCTGTGCCAGTTCGTGCAGTGATCCTGAATGCAGTGTGTTTTGTGGTGCTGCACAAGTCCCAAGCCATGTGTGACTGCAGATTCCTAGGCTGCTGATTCCTGGTACAGCTGTGCCCAGCAGCACAGGGCAGTATGTGAGCTGTAGCTAAAATCCATGCTTATGGTTTGCACTGCTTGGGAAGAGAAGCAGCAAATGTTTTGGGAGCTCTAGCAGTGTGTCAGAGATGATCTTTCACATCTGCAGAGGAGGATTTCTGAAGGTAGAAGCTTTAGTGCCCATGGTCTAAGGTTCTGGTAGTTCCTGGTGAGCTGTTTCAACAGCTTGGTGCATCCACCTGGTCACTCTGTGAAAGGGAGACCTGGTATTAGCCCTTGGGCTGTTTGTTAACTGCAGGGTTCTTTTCCCCTCTCCAGAATGTGTGCTTACTCCAAGGTTTCTTTTGTGTGTTAGCTGTAGTGCTTGCCAACACCTTTGAAAGACACTCCATGCTTGGTTTTTAAAGAGAGTGGGGCTGAGGATTAAGGCATGACAAAAAGCAGAGATATTTTCTTGTGTCAGCAGTTAGGAATTTAAAAGACTGTAAAAACTTTTTACAGAAGACAACCATAGGACTCCCTTTCTGCTGTCTCTCCTGCCCCCTCTAGTAACCTGTAAATGTCTAGTTGCCATTCAAAGCTAGGTAAAAGTTTCAGAGGACTTTCTGGGTTTAGCCAAAACAGTTACTGATGCAGCTGATGCTTTGTAACTTACATTCCCTTCCAAATGAGGGAAATTGGCTGCTCATTTAACTTTTTTTTTTTTTTTTTTTTTTTTTTTTTTTTTTTTTTTTTTTTTTTTTTTTTTTTGACTTGTGAAAATAGGAATTTGCTTCTAGGGTAGATAAAGCCGTGAAGTCTAATGAGTCTGATAAGAAAATGGAAGGGTCATAAGCAAGAAATGTATTAAATATTTTTTCTGGTGGCCAGGTTTTTTGAAGACTGTTTGCCAGCAGGTCTGCCCTGGTGCAGAGTCCCTTGTAGTGCATAAATATTCATTGCATCATTTTGCAGCAGGGGAGAAGAAGCTGTGGTGGTAAGAGAGGAAGATGAGGGTGGAGAAGGCTTTGAAAGAACAGCCTTGGGCTGTCTGAGCGTGGCAGAAAGGCTGAAGTAAGCAAATATTTTTGTTAAGAAACAGTGCTGTATGGACCATCAGTAAAAGAATATAACTGATACTGGTTTAGTCAGAAACTTACTGGTGAGGGGAGGGTGAGAGGATACTTAGTAAAACTAACCATTTTAAAACTAGCAAAAGCAGGCAAACTCAGTCAAAGCTTCTAAAGAAACTAGCACAGGATAATGCAAATTGCTAGGCAGCCTTTTTGAACTTTCATGGAAAAATGAGATTCAAGAAACTGGACTAGGCAAATGTAGTAAAACTCTTTAACAAGATAAAAGTAATGTCCCTGGAAATTGTTCAGCAGAAAGTTGAATTAAAATGATTTTTAAATGTTATGAAGGTCAAACGTGTCAGCACTTATATCAAAAACAGTTTTTCAGCTATTTTGAATTGAAATTGAATTAGGCCTTTCTGCTGGTAGAAAATTGCAGACCATTCTGTGCAGTGCTGTTGCAACAATTCCATCAGCACAGAAAAAATTATAATAGGCCTAAAGTATGAATTACTTTTATTTCATGATTGCTTGGGTTTGATTTTTGAGGATGGTTTTCAAAACGTGCAGTCACTTAATGTATGATCGCCTGGTGTCCCTGGATGACTCCTCTGTCTGACCAAAATTTAAATCAACACTGTGAGGCACCAAATGCATCTTTGACACAATGTACCGAGGGCTGGCCCAGTGGCTTTTGAGTTTCATGTAGCCAGTAAAGATAAAAGATGCTGACAAAATTTTGAGGGTCTCTGCAGCAATGCTGTGTGATTGTTGAGTAAACTGGAAACATAGTCCTGGATTAATTGAAGCATAAGTAAAATTGTCTTTATGTTCCATCCTGGATGAAAAATAAAATATTTTCTAAGGGCCTCTGCAGAGGGGTGATATATTCCCTGCAGAGGCTTTGTATCTCTAGCAGACAGGCTGGAAACGTATTTATGGTTTGGATTGACATTTATCTGACTGTCTTTCTTGCAAGAAGAGGACTTCAGAGAAATGCCAGATTCCATTGCTAGAACGGCTTCTTTCCCTAGCCAAGGATAGAGAATGAAGTAGTTACTTGCCAGGGTGTACAGCCTTCAAGTTTTGTTTTACTTGATTAGAGCTGTTCAGGAATGTGTATGCAGTTGGACATGCTAACTGAGAGCCTGCTGCATGACTCAGCTTTGTGCCTTTTGAGCAGCAGTGCTGCTATTTTTTTGTCTGTGAACTTGCACTGTTCTGGTGTGAGCAAGACAAGCAGGACTGTTCTCAGGTAGCAGTTCTGTCCATTGGTCTGATAGATGTCCTGGAAGGAATTGCACAGGGGATTACAGTAGAGGCTGCAGAGGATTGGGATTATGGGTTTGGTACTAAATTTTGATGCTGACCAGAAGACATACCAAGGAAGTGAGTTGTTTCCCAGTGATTTCATTCTCACCCTTTATGGATGGTTGTGCAAGCAATTCCTTCCACAGTGTTTCTCGTCATCAGGCAGAGAACCAATACTGCCATGTTAGGAGAATCTCGAATTTCATGCTGAAATATTGACACCTTTTGCTGTTGCATCCGGGAGGGGGAGCCTCATTATAAAAAGCAAATGTGACAGCACTGAGCATGTGATCATCAGGAATGGACCCTACGGTTTTTGGCACCTTTGGAGCAGTGGAAAACTGAGAACGTTGAACTGAGTGAGCTCTGACTGAACTCCAGCCAGTGTCTGGTGGTCTCCAGCCCACCAGTGGCACTGTTATCTACTCAGTGGCTTATTTGGAGACTCACACAGTCAAAGTGCATGTCAGCAGGTCACAATCAAGGAGAAGGGGAAGACTAAGCCTGAAAGAAGGGGCTTGGAATTGAAAAGGAAGAGAATTTATATAGAGCTTTGGTTTGTGCAATAAGAAGAAAGGCTTCAGCTAATCTATCACAACCAACTCAATGTGCTCATACAGTGTGAAATCTATTTTTGAGTGCAAGAAGGCGAGTAGAAGCAATTAAATGAGACACTAGCAAGTGCTACACCTAATTTTCAGCACTGTTCACATAGAAGTATGTAGCTGGTTAGGGCTGAATTTTTAGAAATTGGTGTGCATGCACATGGCCAAAGACTTTAATGTCCTCTATGCTTGAAAGTCACATGTGCACTCACTGTAGTTTGGGTTCATAAAGATCATAGTGGGGCTGATTTGCAAAGTATCCAATGGCTTCTGAAATCTCTTCAAAAATTTAGGTTTTCTTTTAACATTAATTCCAAACCTCTTAGTACATTCTGGAAGTGTGACCATGTTTCAGAGGTTTTTTGGGATTTATATAAGAGCTTGAAATCCAGTTCTGAGGGATTGGTGATTTCTTTCCATGTTTGATCTGTCACAAACAGATGTTATTCTATATAAGGTTTCCTAACAGGAGGTTTGATGTGAATTTACTTTTCAGCACCAAGTGCATTGAACAACAATAAGTACAATCTCTGTTGTTCTGTTAGGTTTCTGCTTAGTTTTATTAATTCTTGAATGGTGCAGAGCCTGAAAAACTGGCATGGTTGGGAGAAACACAAGTCTGGTTTTGGTTAAGGAGTGATTTTGGATGAGTGTTCTTAGGGCAATGGCTAGGAAGATTCCTATACTAGCAGGGCTCTTGTGGGCTTTTCTTCTCTGATGAAATACTGCTGTGCTGCATCTGAACAAGTTAGGCAAGAAGTAATACTGACATTTCTCTGTCATCAGTGAGTACCTCTCCTGCTCATGTGTAAGGAGGCAAAAAACTCCCAAGTGTGGCCTCGAGTTAAAAAGCAAGCAAATGCATCTGGGAAAGAGGTAGCTGTTGGAAAGGAAGGGCATTTTTGGAGTTAGGGCTGCTTTGGAGGACAAACAAGCACAACTTTGGAAGCAGATTCCTGGCAGAATGCAGTGTAAGAGCACCGTGGCATTAGGGTGCAGTGTGTGCTGTGGCATCTGGTGTGTGCAGTGCTGGAGAAGGGCTGGGTCGGGCTCCCTGTGAGCCCTGACACAACCTAGTCCATGGGCCCCTCACTGTTAATGACTCCAGTAAAAGATTCCCTGCCTGGGAACGACGCTGGCTGGCAGGCACCACATGCCCTATTCTTAGGAGACAACTTTGTGTCAGAAATTGTTTAGTTGCAAAGCTCACTGATAGGTCAAAAATACCAACAGGGTGGCATTTTTCCTAAATTGATTAAATGAAGAATTTGTAGGGGTTTATGTTCCTGAGACTTTCTTTCTTCTGTGGGGTGGATTTTGATACAAGTTTTTCAATTTCAGCTTTATTTTCCTTCCATATGAGTTTGGGAAGAGTGTTTTAATCCTTTCATGTGAATATTTAAAAAAACGTGTAAAAGCTATATGGTGTGAGATATGTAGAATATTACAAGGGCTGAATATCTGCTTTATGTTACTTGTTCTGTGTCACAATCCAAAGTGAGGTAATCTCTGAACTCTTTTATCCTTAATCCAGTGTCACAACATTGCACAGACACAAGGCTTGTGGACCTGCATCTCAGATTTTAACTGAAGGGACAGAAGCATAAGGAACTCCAGTAGGTGTTGCCTGACACTGAGAAGATGCACACTACTGGCAGTGTAATGATACAGGAGGGAGGCATGCTTCAGCAGATCTTTGGGGTGGATAACAGTAGTGAGATTGAGCCCAGGACTTCGTATATGTTGTGTTCTCATTCAAATGTAAGTTTTAAGAGTAGACTTTTTGTGGTGCAGGTCTCATGGCTATGTTGTACAGGCCTTCTTGAGGGTTTATTGTTTAAAAAAATGGAATTGAGTCACTTGGTAATGCCTGGGAAAGATCTCATCAGTCTCTCATTAGATCTCAACTACAGCTTGTCAGAATTTACCTTGCTTGGGCAGGGTAAATATTTTCAGCCACTTGAATTATTTTTCCCTGATTACCTTCTTGTTGTTTTGTTTTTGTCACAGTTTTAGCAGCTACTTACTAAGAAACTGCTGTTGTACAATATTGCTTAATTTCAAAATCGGATTTGGAGAAAGATGATTCACATCTCTCTATCTTTACAATCTTTTGCACCAGAGTTTTTGCTGTGGTGTTGAAAGTTACAGACCATAAGTCAGTATATTGCATTTTTCCATGTGGATACCAGTTGCACTGTGGCTTTTTCACATAATTTCTGGAAAGCACTGGCCTGCTGAGCCCCGGAAAGCTACCAGTAATTCACTTAAGAGGCCAAAGTGTAACATGCCCGTAAGATAAATCCTGACATCCTTTGTTCTTGTTTCTGTTCGTTTCATCACACCCCAGACAGAGCCTGCCTGCTTATCTTGGACCATTTTCATCTTGACAGTCAGACTTACGTAATCACAGTGACTTTGCAAAAATTCTGAGCTCTTGGCAGATAGCTTGGCTTTTCTCAGGGATCTTTGAGCAAATGTTTATCCAGAACACTTACCCTGACAGCAAGTGTGTGTGACCATGTGCTAGAACTGCTGTGGGGAAGGTACCTGCCCTGGCCTTTAAAAAAATTATTTGACTATCCAGGACTCAAAAGTGCTAAAGAAGACTGGGTTAGCTGTTGGAACAGTTGTCTGCCTTGTTCAGATGATGAAGAAATTTTTGTTCAGTTGGTCTAAAAGGTTTGAGTTCAGAGATATTCTCATGGCTATTTTGCAATGCCATTTTTTTTTGTCCATTCCGAGTGGTAGTGATGGAGGATATATTTAATAAAGCTTCGGCTGTCCAATTTGAGTTAATATCCTTCTGCCTTCGTATCTTGATGGGCTGCAGTTATATTTTGATGATATAACACTTTTATTTTTAAATGTAGGCAGCAGGGGAATTTGAATAATAAAGACTGTAGTACAGTGGACAAGTCTCAGGACTAGCAGAGGAAAGTAAGAACATTTTCTTCTGTTTTTGGATGCATTGAAACTAACTCAGAAGTCCATAGGTTAAAATCTTATGTATTTTGCCAGCAGCAGTTTACCTGATAAAAGATGTCCTGCAAATCAGTTGAATTTAGAGAGCCACTTAAAATTCCTGAGGGTTTTTTTTATGGCATGCAACAATCCTTTTCAGGAGCAAAACAAAGAGAAAAACATAACAAAATTGCCCAGATACTTTCTAGCCTTTGGCTCAGAAGTGCCAAGCACTCAGCAGTTTCTTGATTACATTGGCAACAGATGGATTTTCCTGGGTCTGAAAATCAAAATATTTCAGATTTTTTTCAAAAAGGCAGCTTGGTGTATTGGCTGAATTGGGACAACTGCACATGTCCTAATGTGAACAGACAGGGAGGTGAGTGGAGGTGCCATCTGGCAGTGGATCCAGGTGACTCATTCCAAGAGTATCATCTGCAGGTTCTTACTGCACAGCTGATGGCTTGTAAATTCCCATCCTACCTTGGGACATGCTATTTTTCTGTGTGGCTGAGCTCACAGGTACTGCAAAGACACAGATTTAGGCCTGTGTCTCACTTTTTGAAAATTTTGTCAGCTATTCCTCTTGGAAGGCTTTTGCATTGAGAACTTCTAGCCTTCTATCTTCTTGAAACCAGCTAGGGACCATTCCAGCAGTTCTTGTTTGAAATTTTCCATTGCAAAGTCTAACGATATGTAATAACATAGAAATATAATGGTAATTCTCCCTTTCACCCCTGTATCAGTGGAAAGGTCATCTGGTGTTCTGCTGTGCTCATTTGGGAAGCCAGAACCTTCTCTTAAAGATGCTTCTAGTTGCCGACAACATAAACACTGGTTCAAAATTGTTCTGTTTGAAACAGCAGCCAAAGTCCTGGCCTAATTGTTCCATTGAGTGGAAAAATGTTTTATCAGTGCTGAATGTTTTATACGGATTATTCTTTCCTAGCTGGCAGAACTTCAAGAAAATCCAAAGATCCTGCTGCATGGTACCAGACATATGGTAACTGTCTGGATCTGTTCATGGCACTGCAAGATTAGGTTGTTTACATTAGTAACCTCATAGTTTTGACTTGTTCACACTTACAGGAATCATGCAAGTAATGACATCAGTTTTGCAGAAAGAAGCATTCCAGCTAATTAAAAATATGTGTTCTGAATTATTTCATTCCACCAAAAAAAAAAAATAAAAAGTATACAAGCACTGATGAGAGAATGCGTTCGGTATTCTAAATTTCTAAGGCATGTTACTTCTGGAAGCAATCTTCAAAACTGTTGTTGAGTTTAGTCCTGAGTTATACATGGCCTGTGATAGAGAGGATAAATAAAATAAATACTGAAGGCTAGTCAGGACTTGTAAGAATCTTTCTTTCATCTAACAGCACTCCAAAGAGCATCTGTGACAACTGAGTGGAAAAAAAAAAAAAACCACAGCAGCTAAATCCCAGGTCATTAGAAGCAAGTTTGTTTAATTTCTGTAGTTGTGGGTCAGGAAGATAAAAAGAGCTTCTAAGTGTTGTCCTTCAAGATGTGAAAGACAGGTAGTCTTCAACATTTTTACTAGCTTACTCTTTACAGTCACAAACATAGTAAAGTGTCATCATTTCTGCATTTTTTAACATGCTTTCTGCAAATGATTGGTAAGCTTTTGCAGCTTTCTATAGTTGGAAAGCCAAATTGTTTCCTTGCTAACAGAATTTTCCTGTTTGGATGTTAAGAAGTGCGAAAAAAGAAGTCTGTTTTATTAACCTCAGTATTATAGTTTTACTTCAACTACATTGAAGACTGTCAAGTGGAAAGGAAGGAGGAGGTAGTGGATCAAAGCAATTATTTTACCAGAAGGTTATTTAAAACAAACAAAATGACAACTAAAACATTAGTTACAAATGTTGAATTTTAAAAGTATAGCTAGTCTCAGCCCAGGAAACCCTAGTTTCAGGGTTTTTTAGCTTTCCAACTTGGTTTCTTGCAATACAATCTTGAGATGGTTCTGTTAAGTGTCTTGTGAAGTAAGTATTGGGCAAAAGAAATAAACTGTTGCTACTAGTGTACTGATTAGATGGCTCTGTAAACTGGAAAGTGAGTATATTCTAAGAGAAATCAGGATTGTTAGTATTTCCTTTTTGTTTGGATCATTTTTCCCAATGATTTTGAAGTTGACATTGCCAACTGAAAAAATGCTGAATAGGAGACAGGTAGGAATTCTAAGTGTAGGAGGTTGAAAATAGGGGGAGATTTTTTTTGCCTTCAGCTTTGCTTCAGGAGTGTAGAAAATAAATAAAGGGCTTGTCCTTCCTTCTGTTTCTTGAAGTATAAGTGTATGCAATGAAGATTTGATGGATGAAGGTTTTAGAAACAAACTTTGCTAACATTTACAAAATCTTTAACAAAGACGGAATTAGAAAAAAGTTTAATGCTTCTTTAGTAATGTGCAAATATGGATCACCAGTTCAAGGATTTTCTGTATGAGAATGCACTTCATGAAAGCTTGGGAGATTCCTGCAGGACAGGGAGGAATCCCAATAGGCTTGGATGGAGAATTCTCAGGATGAGTGAAGGTTCCTAGCCACATAATTAACCCTATAAAAAGATGGGAGCAAATTACATCAAGTTCTTGGAGGTGTCCATATGTGCATTAAAAGCTATCCTGAGTAATGGAAACTGTCTATACCACTGCTGGTCTTATTGCACATTCAGTACATAGTGGGGCGGTTATTTCTGCCACAGTCAGTGGAAGCATAAAACTTGCATTTTACACTGTAAATCTGTAAATTACTCAAAGGCTATGTGTTAGTGCAGTCTTTTACAAGTAAATGGGTTGCACTTCTTTCAGCAGTTCTGTAAGTAGTGTTCCTTTGATGCAACCATCCTTCTACAATAAGAAGAGAATAAAAATTTCATTAACTTCTTCTAAAGCCTTGTTTTTATAGCTCCTATTTGAAAAAAGATTGGTTTGTGTATTCCTGTTTAAATTCCAGATAACAGCTGAAAACTTTCAGTGTCTTCTCTTTGGTGCTGATAAGACACACTGTAAGAATTTCGCATAAGATGTTTTAGTAGTGAGAGTTTGTCAACAGCAGAGGTAGAGATCAAATTCTTCACTGCCATTATCTGTGTCAGCACCTTTTTGTCTGACTTGAGGCAAACCGGATGTCTTCTAAGTGACTTGAGTGATCCTGCTACAGAAGAGGTGCTCCCTCTACTTGAAATGCTGTTTTTGGGAAAAAAACCCCCAAATATAAATTATACAAAGCCCATGGGTAATGTGTAACTCCTAAGTAACCTAAAGTGGTTTCCATTTCCTTTGTTTCATTAACTTGTACTGTTCTTGTCTGCTGGGCGGATTCCTCATATAACCTGCTTGTGCTAATGGCTTCAATACAATCTTTCTTACAGAAGTGGTCCAAATTTGAGAATTTACCTCATTTTTCTCTCTTCAATTTTAAAGCAACAGTTCTGAAAGTGACTTAGTCTGCTCTGAAGGCTGCAGATGGTGGGTTAAACTGCTTTTGCCATTTTCAGCCCATGCCAAAACTAGATTTCTCCTGCCTATGTGTGCAGGAGCTCCTCATGGTAGGGGTGGGTTCAGGCTTCCAGGCTCTGGTGTTGCCAGTCCCAGCTTTCTGTTGAAGGCTCACCAGACTTCTAAGGAGCTGCATCACACTGGAGCAAGAAATCCTGCTTTCTTCTCAACATGGCCTCCTGGATCATTACCATGACAAAGGAGGATTATTGACTTTGATAGTCATGATGCTTTTGATTTAAGGCCCGCTTTGATTTGGGGCAATAGTGTTCATTGGCCCAGAGAAGCAATGGTCTCCTCCAGGTGAAGAGCAAGAAGAGAAGCATGCTTTTGAGAAGGAGGAGAAAAAGGGAAAGAATTGGCTGAAGAGGTTGAATGGAAGCTGTAATGGATGCAGTTAGTCTCTGGGAAGGACCCAAAAGCAGCCCATGATTCCTTAAGACAATTAAAAGCAAATTGTCCGGCTGAGCGATCCCAGAGCAAGGAAGATGCTCCCCAGACTATAATTCAAGGGGCTGAATGGCCCTCAAAAACTGAGAGCAGAAAGAAAAAAAAAAGCCCCGAAGATGAGGCAAATGATGGAACAGATGTGAGAGCTTTTGTTGGGAAGACTTGGAGGCTAGCGGGATGGCGATAGGCTAATTTGAGGCGAATAATGCCAGGTTCCTTTCATATGCAGAACTGCACTTTGATCCAATGTGGATGAAAGTACTGAAAAGTGGAGAGGATGGCAGGGGGTCTTTTGTCTTTGACAAAAAAGGCATCTGCCAGGCTCTAACTCCCTTTTCCCCACCCCCTTAGCCTAGCAGGCCACTCCAACAATGCTAGCAAAGGGGGCAAGTGTCTCCTGACAGCTGAAGAAATCTCTAGGAGGAGAATGAGGTTTGCAGCAATATGTATACTAGAGAGCTTAATCGATTTTTTCCACAATACAAAAAGAGAGAGGGTTGGGGGAAACAGAGATCACAGTGAAAATGGGAGGTGGGAGATAAAAAATCCCTTTCTAATAAACTTGTTACTTTTGTTCTCCGAATACATCTTTTCAGAAGATGCTTTGATGCTAGTATGAATACACTTAATGGAGCAGAGTAGGATAGAGTTGCTGGAGGGGGTGTGTGAAATGAGAAAGAATAGTTTTGCAAGGAGGATGAATGTAGAATGATTTTTGTAGATTCCAACACAAGAAAGATCTTGGAAATAGTATAAGAGTGTAATGCAAGAGATACCTGTAAAACAGATGAATGCTTTCTGTACCACCTGCTGGAAGAACTCAGATCCATCCAAATTCTTGGGTTTGATTTCTAAACAAAATTGAAAATTTCTTTTTAAATTTTCTGTATTTGCTGTTTTCCTAACTGATTGGAGTTACCAGCAGTGAAAGGACTGCAGGATTGAATGGGCATTTTGGAGGGCAGGAAATATTTGTGCCAGCAAATATAGCAATTTCAGACCAGCTGCTGATCTGGTCCCTGCTTTTCATGCTTTGTTGACTTTCTTCAGCTTTTCACATCTGGTAAACCAGACTGAGATCCAATTTGCAGAGTTTGATGGCTGTGGTCTTCTTTAAGCATCACTTTGCACCTAGTCTGATGTTTTCTTTGCGAAGTAATGACAGATAATGAGTTATCAGCTTCTGAGCAAAACCCATCTCAGTAAGTTAAATTCTTTAAGAACAGTAGGTTCAGGAATCTTCCCTTTTCTTGAGACCCTGACAATGTTTATTCATTACTATTTACTGAAGATAACCTTCTCACCAGGGCAGAGCTTTAACCAACATCTGATATCGCAAAGAGTTCTTGCCCCTTTACCCCCACATCCCCTTCTCTTTCTGCTGAGGAGTTTAATTTCCCCCAAGAAGGCATAAGTGGTAGAGGAATTGAGAACTATCATGTTGCTTTGAAAGGCTGCACATTCATGCTGATGGCAAGTTGCAGTCCTGTGTAGTTGTTCAGTAGTTGTGCCATCCCTCCAGCAGATGCAACAATCTGTTCACACCAGCTGATGTGGAGAGTATTTTTCACAGTAGAATTTCCTGACCTCCAACTGTGCAAAACTTGATGCATGAATTACTGTAACTCATTAGGGAAGGCTAATTGTCAAGGACATTGATGCTGTTATGGTTTCTACCTCGTTGTTGCATCATGACTTTTCTTCCTTCTGGTGCAGAAGGAGTTGAGCTGCTGCCGCTGTCCTCAAAGGAGCAGAGACCACCTTTGTCCCTTACAGCACCTAGGTGGAGGCCCACTCTCTTCAGGTGTGACTTCTCCCTCATATACTGTGTACATGAGTGATAGGATGCAGGTCTAGGTCTGAGTGGGAAAAGATGTTGCTTGTGGGGAAGTCTGAGCTGCCAGGGAGCAGTCTGCAGTCCTCCATGACAAGGGAAAACAGCTGATGCACTGCTACACAAACCACCAACATGGTCATGGAGTCCAGGGTAGGCTGCTGGATGCTGTGTCCCCAGGCAGCTGCAGTTAGGATAGGATGTAGGAGTCTTGAGCAATGAGCTGGGACACTTTGTTCTTTGAGACGAAACATGAACAACCTCATTGTAAAGGGTCTTTTGTGCTTTCCCGTTTGGACAGGCAAGCCTTTCAGCTGCTGTTATCCTGAAATTTCTCCAAGTTCAGTATTAACTCTTAGACCTCCAACCAGAAAGCTGTAGCAAAGGACATAGTGCTGCCAAAGCTGCCTCACTGGGGCAGATACGGAGGAAGAGTGGGTGAATTGCCTCTATTCCTGTGCAATGTGTGCAGTGGCCCTGCATAACTGTAGGTCATTGTGGAAATTTATGCTCTGCTTTTGGGGCAGATTTTTGTAGCTCTTTGCAGCTTACTGTCTCCTTGTAGAAAGGAAGATGCTTGTATGGCTTGGCCTGGCTGCTGCAATCCCATTCCTGGTCTGTTTGGAGGCAAGACTGAATCTATTTCACCAGAAGCACATTGCAAAGGAGGAGGGAAGAGGTCTGTGTGGACCTGAAGGTAACATGCAGAGCAAGTGACAGCAGGAGTACAGGCTGCAGGGATACAACAGAGAGGGGAAGATTGGCTTTTTTCTCACGTCTCATCTAGCAGGCTGGTGCTTTCTCCCCAGAAGCCAGTTACTCTCTCTTGGTTTGTGTTTGGATGAAAATCAAACAGTAAAGATTGCAAAGCCTCTTTGATGTGCTTAGTCTGCATTGAGGCAGAGCTACCTGACCAGCTCAGGAGGCTGTTACATTTCCTGACTGCTGTCTGGACATTGTTTCAAAGTCTGGAAGAGGACATACTGCTGTAATGGTAAATAATCAAGCAGATGGTGCTAAATAGCTTAAAAATAGGTCATTCCCATGGAAGGGCTTTTGACTGGACTGATTGTACATATTGACATTTTCTTGGTATGACCTTGCAGTCATGGCTGTAGAAATAATGTATTTTCAGCATGGATTGGCTTGTCTCTAAGTGAATGTTGTCTGGTCATTAGCATCCATTAGGAGTTCTCTGAAGCCAAACAAATGGAAAATGATGACTTTGGACTATGATAAACCCCAGCCTACATGCAAACCTTTGTTCAGACATAAAGAGGTTTCAATTTGGTTTTGTTCAATTTACTTTAGCATCTAACAGAGGTCCTTTACAAGACATCCACAGCTTGGTTTGATGTAACTTGCCTGCATGTTTGTACCAACAAAGTGAATTCTCTCCCTTTTTACAAACATGAGATGTGAGTGAATGTTGCTATTCACCCTCCCAGAATTAATGCTACCTTATGTGTTTTCATACTGGGTTACATACACAGTGATTTGGATCCAAAAAAGTAAGTCTAGCTGTAGTTGACACAGCATGATTTCAAGTCTGGTGGAATTCGCACGTTTCTGCAGAAGGTTGTGCTTTGGGAGGGAAGTTGCACCTGTTTGTTTCCACATCTGCTCTGTAGTCCTAAAATTTGGTTTATGTAGTCTCAGGACATTGAGTATGCTTACCCATGTGTGAGTTTCATAGTGTTGGCAAATACTTTCAGTTCTAGTGTGCCTTTGATGGTGTTTGAGGCAAATGTCCAGGAGGAATTAATTACATAGAGAGCAACCAGAGAAAATAACACTCTCATGAGTAATTTCTGAAAAAATTCAAAGCAGTATCTGAGCTTGCTTGCTTTAAAAATAATAAACCAGTAGGTCGTTGGAAGGCTTGTTACAGTTGTCCACTTTTGGTGTGAAAACCAGTGGCAGCATAAGCATAGAGAGATGTGCTTAGAAGAGATGGTTATGTTTTACTTGCCAGGTCCTGACAGAAGACTGCTCCCTGCACAGGAGAGCTCCTTGCACTGTACAACTCCATGTCTCACCAAAGGTGCCCACAGGCATCCTGTGTTCAGCCTGTGGAGTTTCTGTCCCAAGTCTTTCCTTGGCTTCCTGCCTTTCTGGGGCTTGGGGCCGCTGTCTAACTAGAGGTACAGAGATTCTGCATCTGCTTGGCTTCAGAGACACCTGTTGGTCCAAAGTGCTCTCTTGTCCCTTTTAAGTGGCTGCCATCCTCACAGGCTGTGCATTGCCCAAAGTGGTGGGGGGGGGGAGGCACTTGGATCCCTAGCCAGTGTCTGGGTCAGGCCCTAAGGCCACCCCCTTGGGAGAGCCCTGCTGTGCTGGAAGTGTCTAGGCAGCCACCTCTGGAGGGTGATCTTCTCTCTTCAAGGGCAACTCCTGTGGGCAGGAGCTGTGGCAGATCATTTTGCTTGAGGCAAAGGGGATGTGAAGTTTGCATTCCCAGGGGAAGGCTGAGGAGGAAGGAATGCTGGCAGCAGTGCCTGTGGAGGCAGTCAGTGGGAGAGGCTGGGTGCTGAGCAGCTGCAGGGAGAGCAGCTTCCCGTGTCCCCCAGCAGCCAGCACTCTTCCCTGGCCGGATCCTGCCATTCCTGCCTGAAATAGATGCGGTGTTCTGAGAGGAGACACAAAGCAGGAAGCAACAGCCTGTGGCTGTTCTTGCCAATGAGGAAGGAAGGGCAAACAAGGAGAAGCTATGCTTAGCTTAGGTAGGTGGCTGAGGAGCTGTGGGGATAGGGCCCACAGGCCCTGGGGCTCTGTGGTGATCAGCAGACTGTCATCTAAGGGAGCAAGATTGCCCCTTTTTCAGCCTGCCCCTTGGTGTCATCTCTCTTAATCGAGTCACAGGCAAACCCTCATTGAGTTAAATGTGGTGAGTCCATTCCCTCTGAGCAGCCAGGATCCAAGGTGTGAGTACCTGTGGAGCCATAGGAGGCATGGGTTGGTGATGTCTAGACTGGCAGGCTCAGAGCAGGAGCAGCTTCTGGGCCTTCCACAGGTGGCTGTGTGTCTGTGACCTTCTCATGGGGTGAAAAGAGAACTTACCAGGACCTCTGTCTTTTCCTCCCTTCTCCCCCCCCTCAGGTGGTCTTTGCTTTGAATCAGACTCTCTTGCAGCAGGAGAGCCTCCGAGCAGGCAGTTTCCAGATCCCCTATACGACAGAAGACCTTATCAAGCATTACAACTGTGGGGACCTCAGCTCCATCATCTTCAACCATGACACCTCTCAAGTGAGTCTTGCTGCTGCAGCCCTTGTCCTACACACATCTCTCTCCCTGTAGCGCTAACCCCGTAACACGTGTGCTCATCTCTCCTCGGGCAGGCCCTTTGTGGGTGAGGCCAGGGCATGGTGCTGGCTTCCTGGCACATCTGCTTTCCTCAGCCTTCTGCTCCAGGAGTCTGCACCACCTCAGCCCCCCTCTTGCACACAAGCAGCGAAGGTGCACCTGGCTTTCCCTTTTGGATGAGTGCCGTGTTCACTTTAGCATCAAAGCTCTATGAGCTAATAATTTACTTTCTTAAGGATCCTGTGGCATTAGGCTAGCTTAGGCATGAGCAAAGGTAACTCCAGCAGAGAGCAACAGCAGGCTCTCTTGTGGAAATAGGAGCAGAGAAATGCACTCATGACTTGGATTCTTGTATAAGGCTGGACGAGTTACAAGCTTTTTAAGGTCTCCTATCAGTGTGATTGTGCGCTGTGGACAAGGCCCAAAGAAGAGAAATGGAGTGAAACAAAGGAAAGATAGATTTAGACTGAATGTGAAGGAAAAGAGACCTTCTGAGACCTCACAGTCTTGGGTTTATGGAGATGGTTTCCTAAGCAGCACAATGGAATGCAACACTGATCTTTAAACCATGAGAAAATGCCCAGCAGGGACCAATTTGGCCTGTTTGGGCTGTTAGATTAACTAACCTCAGGCTGAGACGTCAGGCCTCTCTGTTGTTGTCTGTGAGGTGTTGCCTGGCAATTTGTGCACATCAGTGAAAACACAGGCTCTGTCCTTAGAGAGCTGAAAAGGCAGGTGTTGATACCTGAGCTTTCTGTGCTAAATAACCCTTTTGCTATGACCTTTTGACGAAACGGTGCCGCGTGCGGAGCTGCAGAGTCAACCCTTGCTTCCCTGGAGCCGGGCTTTGTGCGTGTGCTGCTGCCTTCCTGTCCTGCACACCCACCCTCCTGCAGGCACAGGCATCCTGGTCATTCATGCTGCCTACCTTCTACACTGTGCATCCCGTGCATAGGTTTCAAAGAATTTCTCAGAGGAGACCAGCATTTTAAGAGGGTGCAGATGCTCCATTGCTATCCTGTGGATGTGTTGCACACTGCAGACATTGCCCCTAGGTCCTTGGAGAGAGCTGATCTTTCTGACACATGCATGTTGCCAAGAGAACAGCTGTCCCTGACTTAATGTGAGAGGCTGCACCTCGGGGCACTCTCCTTGGAAGCAGAGCTGAATTCTGTTAGTTTGCAACACTGTCAGTTTATGTTTTAAGCAGAACTTCTCAGTAAGTTGTATGTGATTCCATGCTTGCCCAGTAGATGATTACCTGCAGGATAACTACCCTGTGGAAAGATTCTGTCATAGTCTCTGAGTGGCTCCAAAGTCTCTTTGTTGCAGCCTTGCTGGGGAAAGCACTTGGCTTGTTAGTGCCTCTGCTCTCCAGAAATTGCCACTTTCAGGCCCTTTAGTTAACCATATAACTGAATGCCTAAAGCTACTTGTCAGGAAGCCGGGATTGCTGCAACAATTGCAGACCCACATTTTCTCTACACTGGCAAGAGGTCAGGGTAGTGTGCAGCCACAGCTGTCCTTGGGGGCCCCAGGGGAGGAAGCCAGCATTTTAAAAGGTACTGTCAGGACAGGGCAACTGGAGGTAGTAATGTGTTCTTTCCTGACAAAATCTGTCCCTTTTAAAATGTGGGATTTTTTTTTAACTTCTTCAAATTGCACAGTTATTATTTGGCAGCCTGAGGGATCTGATACCAGTCAAATTCTCTTAGAAGAGCATAATTATCATTACAATTATGTCATACCTATGGCAATTTAAGAAAGAGGTATGTAGCTAAAGGCAGTTAGGGGCAAATGCTTGCTTCAACTAAGTAATCAAGATTCAGGATCTTGAATGTGGCAGAATGATAGTATTTGTTGACTTTGAATTTAAAAAAAAAATCATCTGGCTAGTTTATGAAAGGATATATTGAGAGAAATTAAGTACTATGCAGCAGTAGAAGTTTGCTAAATATTTTTTTAGCTTGCTTTGGGTTTGTCCTACTGGCTTTGCCTTGAGGGATGAGGCAGTTGCTACACTCTGTGTGGAGCAAAAATGCCTGTGTGGTGGCTGCCTGTGAAATAAATTCCCAGTTTCATGAAGACTTTTTTTTTCTACCTTAGGTCCCAAATTTCATTAATGCTTCACTTCCAGCTCATGAACGTATCACTGCCCAAGAGATAGACAGCTACTTCCGGCAGGAGCTCATCTACAAACGAAATGAGCGAATGGGCAGGAGGGTGAAGGACCTGCTGGAACAGCACCCAGACAAGAGTTTCTTCTTTGCATTTGGAGCTGGTATGTGACTGTGGTGCCATTCAACCTGACCTCATCCTTCCTGTGTCCTTTAGAAGCATTTTGCAAGTGTTTGCCTCCGTTTAAAGAGGGGTCAGTATTTTTACTGTGGTAGACATGGAGTTCAGCTTGTCCCCGGTAGTCATACCCTAATAGGAAAACTTTTACAGTGTAGGAGATTGTTTTTCTTGAGTGTGCAAAGAACTCACAGTGCTTAGTGCAATATCTGTGAATTACAGACATATTTGCTGGATGGAGAGAGGCAAAGATACTGAGTCAACTGCAGTGCACACAGAAGGGGAACAGGTCATAGATCTACACACGTTTATTTTCTGGGCCACCAGTGCAAGAGGATAGGAGGAATAGGGAGCTGAGATGAAAGGCAGCATGTCTGAGCCTGCACCAGTGCTTGAATTAACCTTTCAAGGACATCTTCAAAAGAAGACTATACCAAATTGTGTGAATCTAAGGGACTCAATAAATGCAAGGGAAGAAGCAAGGCAAAATTTTGCCTTTCTCTACCTTCTGCAGCTCCTTACGTCTTTCACTGTGCTTCCACAAGAAAGTTGTTTCTACAACTATTTTGGAGTGCAGTGCAGTGGGCCTAGTTAGAGAAAACCTTTTCCATTTTCTGCCTCTTAGCAGTCAGCAGGACTCTACAGGCACATGCAGCAGCATATCCAACTCAATAAAGTTAGCATCTACACTTCTGGCTAGAGCTGGATGGAGAGTATGAACACAATTGTTTTGCCATGACTCCCATTCTTTGTTCTATCTCCAGGGAAAGGAAGAAGTTAGGATCAGTATTAGAAAAGACAGGTGCTAATTCTCAGAGAAGTATCATGTCCACTCTGCCATGAGCCATATGGCCTTGGGAAAGGGGGAAAACTGAGACTGGTGTCAGTATCCATGTGTGGTTTTCCAGTCTCAGTGCATACTGTTTTAGTGAG
The DNA here is from genome assembly GCF_903797595.1 of Erithacus rubecula. NCBI lineage: Eukaryota > Metazoa > Chordata > Aves > Passeriformes > Muscicapidae > Erithacus > Erithacus rubecula. The sequence goes on from NW_027635590.1 coordinate 493,624, forward strand.
GATGAAAGATCTAGACAAGGCAGGGAAAATATTTACTTAAACACTAAAAATATTTGCATTTAGAGTCTGTGAGAATTTCTTTACTTACAGCAGGGAGTTGTGGTTACAAACTTAGCATAACAAGGGCCCAATGTGTGAGAGCTGGGATGTCAGGAAAGGTGCCTGACCATGTTTGTTCAGATGTGTGTGAAGATTGTAACCTGCAGTCTTCCTGCAGTATCTCTGCTCTGTGCAACTGGCTGTCACAAACAACAGTGAAGCAGTTGTGTAGATTCTGGACATGTCTTTCTGTAGACTAAGACCAGGGCATTGCTGCACTCCACTGCTGAAGTTCTGATCACGTTTGAACCTGCTGCACAGATCTTTCTGATGAAAGCATGTGCCAGTCCCAAGTCCAAGTTGCATTTGTTGCAAGTAACTACTCTTCTGTCAGGAGGCCAGTTGCAGATATTTGGTTACTGTATCACAGCATGAGTGATGAGCAGCCCTTGTATGCAGTCATATGTGTTGCTCTGACATGTCCCAAGAGCAAGATCCTTTGAGAGGAGAGAGCTTCTTCTCTTCCTTGCACACACTCTGAATCCCAGCAGCTGGGATAGTTTAGATGTTTTGTGTCATTTGTTTCCCCTCCCATCAATTTATTTCTGTTCCTGCCCTTCTGCCCCAGACTGTCTTAATTGTCTTCAGCTTGCACAGCAGTGCCCCAGAGTCCAGAAGCACTGCAGGACCAGGATAGATGCCTGTCCTTTTTAATTTCTCAGCTTTCTTGCTCTCAGCTTTCATGAAGTACTCAAATCCTTTTGCAGGCTTCCTGGAATCTTCCCAGGCTTCCTGGAATCCTGCTTTTCTTTTTATTTTCCCAGTTTCTCCTTTTCTGTCTGCTGATTGCCAGCATTTCTGTACTGCAGCGCTTCTGAGAGCCTTGTGCCTAGATGAATACCCTTGATCTTTGGCTTATGTGTTCATGACTTGATCTCCAAGCAACATGCTCTTCTCATGCTTTTCCACCATGCTTTTGAACCCAGACAGCTTCCCTGTCTTCTCTGGGGACTTTGGACTGATTTTTAAATTGTCTCTAATTATTCTCTGGCTTTGATATCAGTCTGTCCTCTGTTCTCATCTGCTCTTCCAAATAGTTCTGTTCAGAGGATAGTGCCAGCCTCCCACATTTAGCAGCACAATTCTTGATTATGCCCTTGTTTGACTGCATGAGGTTTTTTGGTGCGATTTTGTTTGTTTGTTTTGTTTGTTTCATTTGTTTCTTATTAAGTGTCTAAATGAGAAGTAGCATCACAGGATCTATTGCAGAAAACAGATCAATTTCTACAAATTTCTGGGGTTTCCTCAGTGCATATTGCACTGTTTCATTGTTTTCCAGCAAGCTAATTCAGCCTTTTGCTTATGCAGATTGCTCTATGTGATAGATAATTATGTGGAAGAGTTATTTTTATGCCAGCAAGCAGTGAAGAGGAATAAATATCTTGTCATCAGTTTTAAGCATTGCTTGGAATTGTACTGCTGTTAATTACTGTGAAAAGGTTCCAAGAAAGTGCTCGTACAAGGCAGGTTAGAATGAGTAGTAGGAAAAGAGAAGGGGAAAAAAAGGCTATAGGAATGGAAATAAATTATGACTGTGTGGTGGTTTGCCCTCTTCTGACCACCAGTGAAGAAAGCATTTTCTAACAGTAGCTTATAAACGCAGGACAAAGTAGGATATTTAAGGGTCTCGCAGTTAGAAGGAGATAGAAGACTTTCAATTGTTTTCTTTCCAGATTATTTTCATCCTATTTTTTTAAAGAAAAAAAAATATTTATTTTTAATTGTATTTATTTTTAAAACAGCTAGGCTTTTTGTAAGGAAACTTCAGTTTTTCCATTAAGGAAATACTATTGAAAGAACAACTTTAATCAAAAATTATATGGAAATAAGATTATGGTTTGTGAGCAACTGTGGGATTACATATATCTTTTCTTGTTATTTAAACTACTCTTGGTATTTTAATTTTAAATGGAGGAAAATCAGAAAATATTGATTTATTTTTTATTTTTTTTAATATTCTCACTGGATTGATGGGCTTTAAAGATGTGTAATACATTGTGCAAAAGAAGTCTCCTCTCTTTTCAGGTTGTGATATAGCTGCATGGCCAGAGATATTGACTTCTTACATGGAATTACATGTGGTAATTTCAGCCATAATCAATTTGATTGTTAGATTTAGCACATTTTATGCCATTTTTAAAATCAGTCAGGCAATGTTCAGTCAAAAATACTTCACAGTCAGAGCTCATTTCTGGAACTATTTTTGTTTGGAAGTAATTTGCACCAAAGTGGAGAACTAAAAAATAACAGACTTTGCTGAAAAGATCCAAAACACTTTGCTTCTGGCCAGAGTGCAAACAAGGAAATTTTCAAGCCAAAATAAGTCTCTTTGAGGGAATTTGAGGAAAGCATGGGAATGGAGAGTTGGCAATGCCAGCAGCATTCCACTACGTTCAGTAAAGATTTATCTTAATTGCGGACAGGCCATTATGTATGGCAGCACCGAGGTTACAAGCCAGGCCTGCTGCCTGTGGCCAGTGTTGGGACTTGTGAAGCAAAGCCAGCTATAGTCTCCCACCAGCAGTCTTCCTTCTGTATGCATTTTTAATTTCTGTGAATTATTGAGTGGCACATTCAGGATCTGATGCTGAGCCAATGGCACGTGTGATTCCATAGCCAGCCAGCCCGGTAATGCCATAGGTTTCTGGTTTGTCTAGGAAGGGAACACTGACATAGTGAGAACTGCATTGTCCTGTGGAGAGTTTTACACTTGTACAGGTTTTATTGGCTAAACCTTCCCAGAGTCAAGGAATAGTTGATACAGACAGACAGCTCTGATACATCCCTCTGCTTGAAGCAGGATCATATAGGGAGAGCAGTTTTCCTAGAACCTGGAGTATGGGCAAGGATGAAGACTCCATAATCTTTCTGGGTAGTCTCTGCTATTGTTTAATTATGAAAGATATTTTTTCTTATGTTTAAGTGGGGCTTCCTGCATATCAATTTTTGTCCATTGCTTCTTGTCGTTTCATGGGACATCACAACTTCTGTCTATCAGGTATTTATGCGTAAGTTTTGGCCCCCAAGCCTTCTCTTGTCCATACCAGCCTCTCCTGGTATGACACATTCTAATGATTTTATAATCTTTGTGGCCCTTTGCAGCAGTATTTCCTGTATGTCCTCATCTCTTTTGAACTGGGAAGTTCACAGCTAGACACTGGATGGACCCAGATATGTGTTACCAGGGCTCAGGAGCAGAGAAGGATCACCCCCCTCAATCTGCTGGCAGCACTTCTCCTCACACAGCCCAGGAGACCGTTGGCTGCCTTTGCCACAGGGACTCATTGCTGGCTTGATGCCTACCTGATGACCACCAAGACACCACACCTATTTCTGCCTAACTAGTCTTTGGCCAGTAGGTGCTCACTGTCGTGGTGCCTGGAGCTATTCCTGACCAGGTGCAGAACTTGATTTCCTGAACTTTATGAATCAAGTTTCCCCTTACCATAAATCCATACTGACCACTCCCAGCCATTTGCTTATCCCTGACACATTTGGAAATAGTTTGCAGGCTGATCTGCCCCAATACCTCCCCCAGGAACAGAGGTGTGGCTGAGCAGTTTATAATTCCGCAGATCTTTCTTTCTGCCTTTCTCGAAGATAAGATTTAAACTTGCTTTCTTTCAGGGACCTTCCCCACTTGGCATGACCTTTTAAAGGTAATTGAGTGGCCTCTAGTGACATTAAGGAAGCTCACACAGTTTATCTGCATGTGTCCTATAGGGATTTGAACATGGCTGGTCTGTTTGAATGTTCCTTAACCCGATTCTTTTCCACCCATAGTGAGCCTTCTTTGCCCTTCACTTTCCCCCTAGTCATAGGAACATGATATTCCTGAAGGTTGGTTTGACCACTAAATAAAGTAACAAAGACATTTAGTACTTAGTCTTCTCTGCATTCCTTGTCACCAGGTCTTCTGCCCCCTTCAGTGCTTAGATTATATTAATCTAGTCTACATTTTACTGCTGACGTGCCAGTAGAGGCATTCCATGTTCTCCTTGATGTTTCTAACTAGATTCAGCCCTAGATGGGTTTTTCTTCAGCATGGTCATTTTATTCTATTTAATTCCTTTAGCTTACTGACAGTTTCTGTTCAAGGGGCTGAAGAATAAGAGAGAAAAAATAAAGTGCTGAAATTTTTATTATGTAGGAGAAAGCATACTTAGTGGCTTGAGATCTTGACTTTATTTTGACTGACAAGACCTCTAGTGAAGCCAGGTTTCTAGAAGCCAAGTTTAAATTCCCTCCAGTCTCTCCTGCCTCTTTGAACAGTTGAGAAACTCCAAAGTGTCAGTTCATGAATAAGAAGTACAGAGGGATCTAAGATTCCTTATATCCCTGTGGAAGAAATTACAGACTTCAGTGAGAGAGGCTGGCTGATTTGACAACATTAGAAGCTGGTCATCTTAATCTTGAGAACACAGGAAAATTCCTTTTTCTCTTAAAGCTATTTTGCCTTGATGCTGCTGAAAAAAACATCATTCTGAGGCTTTAAAGTATAGTGGATGTTGGTAAGCCACCATTAACACAAAGAAAAGAAGGATGTTGGTGAGAACTTTTTCAGCTACCATTTCTTGTAATTCTAAAGGAAAAGAAAAATATGTTTATTTATCATTAGGCAGACTGTATGGAGTCAAACCTCCAGGGACTGTCTGTTTTTTTTTTTTTCCCCAGACAGAATGTGTTACTGACAATGGTTACCCCAGTCTGCTGTAGTACACCAAATGGTTTCCTTTAGCTTCTTCTCTGGGTTTTGAGGCAATCCTTGTGATGTGAGATGTAAATTTTGTGCCAGCCTTAGATGTCACAGCCACATGCATTGGATTCATAGGCATTTCTATATCCTTTTCCATCAATCCGTATGCCATAAAAAGGAAAAAAAAACCCAAAAACTTCCAGGGTAAAGTGAAATTGTGCTGAATCTGAGTGGTGTATTAGGTGGTACTATTTCCATGTAGAGCTATTTGGTTTTACTTCTTGACTTCTGTTCCCTCTGGAATCTTTAGATTTGAAATTATACAAAAGGAGCAAGAGTTACTGTCTCTGTGTAAGAAAAGATGGGAGAAAGGACCTATCAGCAGTGGGTCTAAAAAAAAAAGTAGTCTATGATACTAAACCCAGGATGTCTCTGTCCAGCATGTATCGGTGTTTATACCCATAAAACCAAACAAAAACTTGCCCTGAGAATATGAAAGTGCTTAGGGAAATGAGATATCATTTTTGTAATTTGGTGGGAGTTTAGAATCCACCAGGGAAAATTTGAAGCTTCCACAGTACCTTTGGAATTGGAGATATGGGCTTCACAGGGAATGTAGATTTACCTGTGCTTTATGTAAAACATTTGAAATATTTAATGAGTAAGTTCATGAAAAGTATGTAAGAAGGTGAATGGTTGTGGATCCTGGAAGAGGTAAAAAAAACTGGCGGGAGAGGCAGGAAGACTACATAGTGATAAACTAGATTTAAAAAGCAGATTAAGTGAGTCTTGTGGGGCCACCTCACTTCTCCCTTGACTCAAAGGACTTGCTGATTGCCTGCATGCTTCTGTCTCTGGAATGCAGCAGGATTTTAACTTCCTTGGGTGGGAGTAAAGGCTGACTGCCTGAAGGTGTGCCTGTACCTCTGTAATCTGAGAATGCCAGATACAAGCCAGCAGCTTTGAAATTGTTTTCCTTAGTAACCTCTCCAAGTCTTCGAATGCTAATGACAGGGTTTATTAGAACAACAACCCCTGAAGGGGAAAGATAATGTTGTGTGGAGGCAGGACCTACATCCAGCGCCCCAGGGTTCACATGAAGGGCACTACTCCTGACATCTCTGACACCGAAAAGAAGAAAGCTTTGCATTTCTCCATTAGAGGCAGTAATTTGTGTTCTAATATATTAGTGCAGCTGTCAAAATCAGCCAGGCCAAAAAACTGTGCTGTTTCTGCTCAGGTACTGGCAGTCTTGTTATCTGTGCTGGGTTTACCCATTACTGCCTTTAATGGGCAGCTAAAGTAGGAAAACTTTCATCATGTAATGTGTGTTTTGAACTAGGGGAATTTCAAGTCCTTAATAACTTTTTTTGCTGGAAAGGAAGGAATAATGTGTAATGGGAGCATTTCCAGTGGCAGAGGTGTCTGTGAGTACTGCAGCTCAGATATGACACTGGTAATTCCTTCCCTTACTGGTAACACAGTGCTGGATGCTAGCACAGTCCCCTCTATAAGAGTCTTCTTGTCTCACAACCTAAGGCTTTATCAGTGGAAAATTTAGTAAATGGGTACAGGCTGCCTGAATGTAAGCTGTTTCTCTTAACTAATTTTTTATCAAAACAAGCAATATGTGTATGTAAAGTTTTCTTTATGTTAATTTCGTTATAAATTTGGTCTTCTAATCAGTGAAAAAGCTTTTTCTAGCTTCAATTTTTGGAGATTGTCAGGATGTTTGACTTTGCCCAAGGGCAAAAATGAGAATCCCTGGGATAAAATATACTCACATCTTACATTTTAAAGGCCTAGTTTTTGACAGAAACAGGTAGATTAGTATCTTTCACAAGAAAAATGCCTTTGTTTTGGCTCATGCAAATTGTAACTCCACGTGTTTGTTTTCCATGGTATTAGACCCTTTTTCCCGTGTTGTACAAGGCTACTTGCACAGCATCTATTACTTTGAGAAGTTGCATATGTGAGTTGATTAGCAAACAACATCATTTTTGAAGAAATGGAAGATTGTCTTTTTTTCCTTCTGAGTGAATTCAAGTTTAAGGCATTTTCTTTAAGTCTTCTTATGTTTAGGGAAAGTACTTTCTTGGGCACAGAGAACATTACTGTTCAACCAGATTTTCCTGTTTGGTTTGAGAGTAGTGAAGTATAATCCACTAAGGTTTTGTACCAGTAAAAGATTTCTAGGAAATCATGTTTTTGTGGACAAATGGTTATCATGGTCTCAATAGGATAGAACCTTGGGTTCAAGGTTTATGGAGTAATATTTCATTAATATTTCATAGGTAATCCAGCAAGAATTTTGTTTGGAGGTTTGTGGTCTGAAAAATGCAGGAGAGCATTGGAGTGCTGTATGTATGGGATTTGACCTCTAAGCCTGCAGAAGTATTTTAATGCAACATCTTTATACTGCTACACCTAATGTGAATTCAGGGATTCTTTTAGTTGACTTACAGCATCACTGCTGCCACCTCATTCCCTTCAATCTCTGTCATTTTCTTCTCCCTGCAGTATTAAATCTGTGAGAGTACCATGCCTTTGTCCTTTGGTTTCTGTTCTGGTACCTGGACTTTTCTGGACTTGGAAATACTGTGAGAAGCAATAATTTACTGGATTTAGTATTACATGTTTTGCATTTGATACACTTAAATGGCAGATTTGTAGTTCCAGCCACTTATGACTGATCCCTGTTTTCTTTATGTTGCTTGGATTATCTAATGTAACTAAGATTTCCTGCTCCTGATTCTGGGAGAACTGAAATGCAAGCTCGCTACACCTGAGTGCATCATACTCATACTTGAAAACAGTATCTTCCTCTTGAAAAGTGTGAGCAGAAAACATATGTATGAAGGAAACTATTTGTGATTTAATTGATCACATCACCTGCTTTCCTTCTTTTGCTTTGTATCATAATAAGTATTTTGTCTAGCTTTTTTCCTCCGTAGTTGTACTCGCTGGGTTAAAATCACTCCAAGTTCTGTACCCCAGTGTGTACTTAGAAAGCATAACTGTGTTTATGTTAAAGTTTGAAGAAGAATGAAAGCAGATGATAATTGCCATAGGCATCTCCAGGAAGTTACTAAATAATTGTAAGATCTATACCTCTCAAACTTTCTTGGAAGTATTTGTGTCAGTGACCCATAGAGTCTCTGGCATCAAAAGTCCATTTGAGTGCTTGCAGTCCAAACAAACATCCAGCTTATCGTGTCCCCAGTGGCTGGACTAATTTGTGCTGTTTTGTGATTGCAGTGCTATAATTCTGTGTGTCAGTTGTTCCCACAACATCTTGGAAGTCAGCAGTCAAGATCAGGTTTCCTAACAAACAGTTTGGTGTCTTTACATGTATGTCCAGTGATTCATTGTCTTGGGATGTTTGTAAATTGAGAGGTCTTGACATACTTTTGGGGTGGATGGGATGTGCCATCTTTCTACTTTTTTCTACTAGAGAAAACACAGAACTATGTATTCTTGGGGGTTTCCTCTTACATGACTCTAAGAGGTCAAAGAACTTTATTTATTTGCTTGGAATAGTCAATTTCATTGAAGCTTAGAGAGAAGTATAGTTTTCATGAGTCTTACAGACCTGGTTTTTGTGAAAAATTAAAATTTAGTAAGAGAAACAGAACCTTTTGTATTGCAGTATTTCCTAGATTCTTTCGCTAGATGCAAAGATATTTCAGGCTCGCAATGGCTCAAATTTGGGTTCAACAATCTCTGCTGAAGCCCTTAGTCGTCTGGATAAAGCGTATCTAAACTGGCACAGTTACAGAAGGAGCCCTGCGTGTGCTGGCAGTAAAAGCTGCAAGCAGGAGACGCAGGTTTCAGGGCAGCAGTAGCATCCGTGTTCTGCAGGATTGGGTATGGCTGCTGAGGAAGGTCAGAAGCACACAATGTGTGGTCAACTCTGCAAGTGCACATTGGTCAAACTGCATTGTTCTTTGAGCACACTGCCTGTTGTGGTCCCTGCCTGCCATCTCCTTTCAGTGCAGATTAAAGGCCTGGTCTTATTTACTCTCCAGTAGAGTGCATGGCTGAGCTGGTCCACACAACAGCTTCTTAGTTTCTCTTTGAGCTTGAACACAGAAGAATAAAGATTCATGACTCCCCACCCCCTGCCAGAGTAAATTGACCTCTTGGAGGCATCTCTTCACCTAGTGGTGTGAGGATAATGCAGGGCTGTGTACAGAAAGAAAAGAGCAGGCTTTCTGATGGGACAGGGCCCAGGGCCTTTCTTTTGGGGAGCATTCAAGTGTGTTAGGCTAAAATAGAAAACAGGTGAAAGAGGTCTGCAGCCTGTCACGTGAATTATCATCCAAGTCTCCCTTGCAGCAATAGCTGCTTGATCTTAAACCTTGGAGGGGGAATCTTTCTCGTGTTTCTTACCGTTGTTTTTGGCAATCTGATCTCTCATACACCACTGAGTGCTTTTTGTGGTGGTCCCCAGGAATGAGTCAAAATTTTTGACGCTAGAGAGGCTCCTGGTAGGGTTCTGTGCCTCAAACTCTCATCCTTCTGCCTTTTCAAATTTTGAGTCTTACTCAGTTGAACCTGAAGATCCGCTTTTTGGATAGTGAATGCTGTATCACCTAACTCTTAATGCACCTAACCTGAGTGGCTCCTGACTGATCATGTCTTGTGAACAATCTAATATCATGTGCCTATTTGTATTTGTGTGCATCAGTTTTACACATATTTATTCATTTGGTCTGTTCTCTTTTGCACAATATTAGCACATCATTTTTTCTCATGCAGATATAACTCATTGCCTTGGCAACAATGAGCAAAGGCACTCTGTGAAAGTATGAACTGTGATATAAAAGATATTCTTATCACTTCATTGAATAAATTAAAAATAAAGAGCCAGCCACAGAAAATCACTCAGGCAGGTTGACAGATTGAAATGGGGTTCATCCTTGTGCTACAGTGATTTCCTACATTCCACGCTAAATCACTGCTCTGAGCAAGGATGACTTTAATAGTTTAATAGTGTGATATGAGCATCTATTCAGTATCTCACTCATGAAGTGCATGTAACTGTAAGCTCTTAAACTGGCTTGAGGAAAATTAATCTTAAGACCATACATTGACCATAGATTGCTTATCTTTATGCCTTGTCCCTTTCCTCCTGAAAGATTTGGATTAGGAAAATCTGAGTTGGCACTGCTTTTCTCTTCTGAAGATGGGATTTGGCTCATGCATCATTGCCTGCATAAAGTGAATTCCCCATCTGAATATACACTACTCCTATCCTTGCCAGTTGAGAGGTGCTTCTCTACAAGTCCAAGTTGTCCTATCTCTCTGTCCTTTTTAAGGTGTGGATCACCATTTGGAGGCACTCTTTCCTTTGCTCTGTGGAGGCAGGGGAGGAGGATTGAATCTCTCTCCCCTTCTCTTTATGCGAAACTCTCCTTTGTGTTAAAGGTGAGAGATAGAAAGTGGGTCTGGCATGTTATGTACCTAGTGTTTGTTACACAGTAGCTGATTTTACTCATTTACAGTATTTCATTACAGTCATTCCTGTTCCCTGCTGCAACCGGTCTTTTTTGCTGACATGAAGGAGTTCTTGGTTAACAGTACCTGGAGCTGAGCCATTGGGAAGCAACAGATACCAGCACTATTAGGCTAGGTCAACATAATGGTACATAAGCTTTACTCCTTCTGTAGACAGAGTTTAATCTGAGGAGGTGGGGCAAAATCCAATTACTGTGTGAAAAAATATGGTACCCAATGGGTGTGCATTGCAGTGGTCAGCTGAAAGGTTTCATTTGAGCCAGATTGGTTTATGCTCTTAGGCTCTGGGGGAAAGTTCATATTGTGCTCTAATGGTACCATCCAACTCATGCCTTAAGCTAGTGTATCATAAGCACTTCGCTGTTGTGGCATGAGGAACTGCAATTTCTGTGCTCCTGTTCATTCGATCCTGTTTGGAATGAAAAGTCATTAATCATTGATGTTTAGTCTCTTGATACTCTCAGCATTGTTGGAATTCTCTTTATAACTTCTTGCTTTCCCTGGCTAATAATTCTGTTGGTTCTATTGCCATGCATTTATGAACCCTATTATCAGTGTGTTTTTCTGGATTTACTTATCAGTTTAAGCACTGTGTACATCTGCAGAGGCAAGGGATCACTCTAATGAGTAATTTGCCAAAGGCCAATTTTAATTTATGTAGGCTGTTTACTGAAGAAATGTTTTATGGAAGCTGTATCTATGAGGGAATGTGCAAGGCCTTTGTTCCTCTCTATGTTCTCTCTTTTTTCTGCTTCTCAGCATTCTGGTCTCATGACATGTTAAAATGATGGTGGAAGACATTCTATGAGCAGAACATACAGTAAGGAAAGCTCCTGCAGCCTTTGAGTTGTTTAGTCATTATGATGCCAAAATTCAGTTTTACCAGCCACAAAACCTGTCTGAGAATGGAGCGGAGGTGTAAATCACAGAATTAGGGCACAACTATGTAAGACTTTCTAAGACTAAGTCCTTTTATCAAGATGGCTGAGGTCAGGTTTCTGGTCCCAGTGGCATAATAATGAAGAAATGAAAGAGGTTGATCTATGCCACTGGCTTCCAAAGTGATTTTTTGTTCTTTGCAGTTGGATCATTTTAAAAATTTAAAAATTGTTAGTAATATTGAGCAACAGCTCTGTGTCTTTATGATGCTGGAGAATATGTGGCTGTATTCTGACCTTCTTTACATCACCACCAGCGGTAGACTCACTGCTGCTGTTGCACAGGGGTGTCCAAACTTCATCTCTTACTCCCTCAAGTAATCCGCAATGGCCTGATAATCACAGAGTTAGTTAGTAATCTCAGAGGTCTTTTTCAACCTAACTACAACCTTTGACCAATCACCACCATGCCAACTAGACCATGGCACTAAGCATCTAGTTTTTCCTTAAATGGTTCCAGGGATAGTGACTCCATCACCTCCCTGGGCAGCCCATTATGCAACAATCTGATGGACCAGAGTAATTGCAATCACATCTGCATTTCAGAAAGGCAGTATGTAGTAATTGAAGTGACCTTGGGAAAGCTCAGCAATCACTCATTAGAGATCCTGTGTTTCTGGTGCATGTTGATGGGGAGTGATAAAGCCCTGCCTGCCTTGAGTGTGGCACACCTCCTGTGATGAGGAAGAACCTTGTTGTTCTTCTCCCTCTTTCCATGTGGTTGGTGAGTTCTGATTTCATTTTTCTTTTAACTGCAGGTCACTTCATGGGCAACAACACAGTGATTGATGTTTTGAGGAGAGAAGGGTACGAGGTAGAACACACTCCAGCTGGACAAGCCATCAACAAGTAATGCATGTTTTTAACTAGCTGAGCAGCCATTGTGGGGTGGGTTTCTAAGTAATTATGAAGTAGGAATGGTGGCTGGATAAGAGCGAGTTGGGCTTTTTCTCTCCTTCCCAGCAGCTGGCTTTTCTCTTCCATGAGATAGTTTGGAAAGGAGATTTTATTTGGTTTTGTTTTGATTTTTGTTTTTTTTTGTTTGATTGTTTGTTGTTGGGGTTTTTTTGTTTTGGTTTGGTTTTTTTTTTATTCTTTGGGTATTGTTGTTGGGGTTGGGACTGTTAGGTTTGTTGGTTTGTTGTTGCTGTTGGTTTTGCAGTGGTTTTTTTTGGGTTTTTTTTGGTTTGGTTTTTTTTTCTGTTTTGGGGGTTTTTTGTCTTGTATTTTTAAAATTGTTTTATTGTTGTTGCTAACAAATTTTCACCCTTACAAGTTTTTAACTTAAGTGAACAGACGTAGAGTGTGCATGCTTGGTTCATCAGATCTAGATGCTGTCTCGTACCACACAGGCTTCCAGGTTCCTCTTTTCTCTCTTTTATGTGCTTGACTGCCCTGCCTTGTGATAATCCCCTTCTTTTATGCTGCTGTTTTTTATTCTTTCTGTTTACTCTCTCCCAGACTAGCATCTGATTGCCCAGTCTTTACAAGCTGTCTCTATGACTGATTGCTCTCGTGTCCCCTGCTTTCTTCTGCATTTTTAAGCTAAAGTACTTGTTGTTCTGGTTCATCCGGCAGCAGTCCTTTGGGATATACCCTTTCTGCTGCTTTTTATCTCTCACTGGATGCTTTTATCCACCTCCATGTTTTCAGTAACTACAGAATGCCAGATAATCTCCTCCTTCACTCTCTGCTGAGAATTACTTGTGCTTTGACTCACCTTTTCCTGGAATTCTTGCCACCAGACTAGGGTCTGCAATCTTTGCTTTCCTATTCTCCAGACTTATCTAACATGTAACTGTCAGATATAGTCACTCTTCACTCCTAAAAAACCACCAAGGAGAAAACTGGAAATTGGTCCCAGTTATGGCACTGTTTCCCTTTTATCTTCTGTACCAGGCAATGTCCCTGTTTACTGTCCCATCTCTGTCCCTCCTCCCCCACATTTCTGATGTGGGACTCACAGACAGGACTACCAATTTTTGATAGGATTTGTGCTGAGGGTGCAGTGTTGAGTCGTGGTCTGTCCCAAAGGCTCTCCTGATGTGGTGCAAATTAGCAACAGCTGTTTTTCTCATACTCTGATTGCTTCATCTTTCTCTTTATACCACCTTTGCTGTTGTCTAAAAACATGAGATTAAAATTCTGGCAGTTTGTTTTTTTGCAATGATTCTTGGCATGGACATACATCATTAACTCTACATGTACTGAAAAAAACTGATCCAAGACTTAGCCCATGATTATATGAATGCCAGTCCCTAACTCATTTTCTACCAGTGGGCAGGTAGTCTGACAATGAAAACTACTGTGCTTAAGCAAAAGACTTAAGGATTCCACGACACTTGAGTTGTGCTAGAAAAACCAGTGTATCAGTGTTTACAGGGATGATAAACAAACAAAAAAAACCACAAAGAGCTTGCACTGATACTTTCATGTTGCTTTTTAATTCTTAGCTTAGGTATTCCTAAAAACAGCTGCAACAGCTTCTTCAAGTTTAAAGAAAGATAGCTTAATAGGTGCTTGAGAATAAATGAGATCTGGTACTGCTCTGCAGAGATGTAACTGTAAGGGCGGAGAGCTGAAGAAAGGAGAGGTAGGTTTTCACTTATCAGGAAGGTTGGTATCAAGGTTGCTTGGAGTAGTTTACTTGAGTAGCCCTCAGTTTGGCGTCAGTTGCATCTTAAACCTCTTATTAGGACTATTGGACAGAACATCTTTCCTGGAGTCTTGGTATTAAACCTGAGTAAGAAGACAGCACGTCATTCTTAACATTTCTGGATGACTTGAAAACAGATTTAAAAATATGAAATACATTTTAAGAAAAATATAGGTTCAAAGGAAAAGAGCATGTAAGGTGAGGGAAAGGACCTGTGCCGAGTGTGTCAGAGTCCTAGGGCTTGGAAGGAAGATTTCCTTGATTGCTATCCTGGGCTTGTTCTAGGAGCAAATAGCAGAGCAGTCTATGACAGTAAACCCAGTGTTGATCACATAAATGTGGAACTGTATCCAGCTGTTGTCTTATAGTGCTGCACACAGTCCAGTCAGTATTTTTGGAATATTTCACTAATGTAATTGAGACAGGATAAAAATGCAAGTAGTTAGACTGAAACAGAGAATTTAAATGCTGAAGACTGCTCTAGTGTCAGACACAGTAGAGATATTAGTTGAGAGGTTCAACAATACAAGGAGGAGGAAGTCTGCAATCATCTCCTTTCCCTGCAACATGCCATTTTGCTGTAGCAGCACAGTCTGCTGGTTCCTGTGCTCTGGCTAAACAAAACATCCCTTGTGATGTATATATGTTGTAGATACTTATAGGTAGGAACCAGTAAATAGACAGGAGAATCATGCTCATTTTCCTGTAGCAAGCAGGGCTGCCTGAGGTGTACCTTCCATCTGCAGAGCAAATGGGGTGGATGCTCCAAGTCTGGGAGACAGAAAGGTTCTTTCTCCTGGCGTCTCCCAGACACGCAAGGCAAAATAGGTGCTCCAAGCAGGCAGTATGGCAAAGGGCGGCTTATAAATAGTACCACAATTTCAGTCGAGCTCTTTCTGACTCACTTTGGTCTTTAACTGTTGTTCCTGATTTTAGAATGTAGTTGCATATCATAAAATATTCAACACAACCACAGCCCCAGTTAAGGTGCTTGTGGACTCTCCCTTAGCTGCTGTGATGGGCGAGGGAATTGGCCTCGGGGGAAGAAGGACAGGCTTTTGAATCTGTGTGCCTTTTCTAGTGTTCTCTAAAATAATGTCCCGCAGGAAGCCTTGCAAAAGAGGTTTGGTATGTGGATGTGCCTGAGGCAGCATCTGTCCGAATAAGTGTCTGGCCATGCAGGAAGCAGGTCATCTTCTACCTGTAGCAGTGCTGAGCTCCAGCATGGTGTGGCCATGGGTTCAGTAGGGAGAGCTGCAGGCACATGGCACTGTAATCCACAGGGGTGGGATGCTGCCCACTCCATGACTTAGTTAAGGAACAAAATAAGTGAAGAGAAATGGTGGAAATGGGAAACACAGGCAGAAGACCTTGGAACAGATTAAATCAGGTCGCTGGAGAGAGCTAATGAGAGATCGTTGCTCTGTAAGGCAGAGTTAGAGTGGGTGACGTGAAGCAGCTGAGGAGGAGAGCTGCAGGGTCATGACAGTTTGGAGGTGATAAAGTGTGACTGACTTTGACACCATAATGATTTTTAATGAGATTGATAACCCAACGTCTATTCTGTGGCAGACTCTCTACTATAAACTTCAATATGTGATCACTCTGATTTTCCTTGCAGCAAATTAGATAAATTATCTTTGTTTTCCATCTACTCTCTCAGTGTTCAAGTCCACAATTTCATTTCCCCTTCTCCAGGAACTACTCTCCATTTGCTATCAAATAAGTGAGCTTACAGTGATGGGCTAGCTTGAAAAATGCACCCATGCTGAAACGTCTCATTCCAGATCACCTCCTTTTCATGCCATTGGAAGCTAAGAAAAGGAGCACAGTTCTGGGAAAGTTTCATTGATTAAAGGCAGGTTCTGCTTAGTCTGTGGTTTTCTGAATTTCAGCCCAAGCCAGTCTGCACTTTTTTACAGAAGACTGTTGCATCTTTTCTCTTCATGAAGTGGCCATAAAGATCAGTCAGATATTCCTACTAGGTTCTGTGTGTACAGAGTGGTTTGAATTTGTGGTTTTATCCAAGATGCTCATAAAAAAGAGGAAAAATTGTTCCAGACAATGAGAAATGTGGGCCAGCAAAGCTGCAAGTGGATAGGACTCCAGACTGCCTGCCTTAGAGTATAGATGAGACGTTGCTTGCTCTAAGAATAAAGAGACAGAGCTTCAGCAATCAGGGTGGAGCTGATTGTTGTTTATTCCAATTTATCACTTACACAGAAAGCTGAGTAGGCATAGTCCTGAGAGCTGTTTCTGGGAGCTCATCTTTGTGTTTCTAAGATTTGTATTTTAAAACAGCTTGTACATGCACATAGTCTCAGTGACATCTCACTTGTTGGAGCTCATTTGAAATTCCCAGTAATGCTGCCAGCCTAACGCAGGATCTGGGCAGCTGGATCCTGTGGGGATCCACAGGATATCCCCCTCCCTCATTACTTGATATATAAATATGTGCAAATCTTGGCTCTGCTTATGAGAGATGCAATTTCTCGGTTTCCTCCCCTTCGTGCAGACCTCCATACTTGTCCTTAAAACCCACTAAGACAATGACTATTTCGTGCTCCTTGTGGTACTTTATCTGAGTGGCAGGACAGCATTGCACCCTTTTGCAGATCAACACTAGAAGCCAGTGCCACAGTGGTGTGTTGAGTTCTGGTCTCTTACGTGTCAGACATGTCCTCTGATGTGATGTTTTGTAAAGGCTGTGCATTCACCTCTTTGTACCATCTGCCTTCATCAAAAAGTAAATGAGAAGGGAGTGAACTTGATGGTGCCAAATCTAATCTGCTTTTAATTGATGTGCACTAGATGGCCCAAAGGATTCCTCACAGAATCATAGAATGTTAAGGGTTTGGAAAGGACTTAAAAGATCATCTTGTCCTAATCCCCCTGCCATAGGCAGGTACGCCTCCCACTATACCAGCTTGCTCAAGGTCTTCTGCAACCTGGTTTTGAAAAGTGCCAGGATTGGGGAACCACAGCCTCTCTGGGGAACTGCTTCCAGTATTTTGCCACCCTCACAGTACAGAATTTCTTCCCAATACCTGCCCTAAATTCATCCTTACTTTAGATTGTGTCTCTTACTCATGTCACTACAATTCGTGACAGAGACCCTCTCCAGCTTCCCCGTAGGACCCCCCCCCAGATACTGGAAAGTTGCTATGAGGTCTCTACACATTCTTCTCTTCTCCAGAATGAACTGTCCTAGCTTTCTCAGTCTGTTTTCAGTGAGGAGGTGCTCCAGTCCCCTTATTAATGTTGTGGCCCCCCTCTGAACTTGCTCTTTCTTCTTATTCCTTCTTATTTTTTTTCCTTCTGATTTCTTTTTTTCCTTCTTATTCCTTCTTATGCTGAGGACCCCAGAGCTGGGTGCAGGGTTCCAGGTGGGGTCTCACCAGACCAGAGGGGCAGAATCCCCCCCCTCCCCTGCTGCCCACGCTGCTTTGGGTGCGGCCCAGGATCCCATTGCCTTTCAGGGCTGTGGGTGCTCATGGCTGGGTCATGTTGCATTTTCATCAACCATCACCCCCAAGTCCTTCTCCTCAGAGCTGCTGTCACTCAGTTCTCCACTCAACTTGCAGCTGTGTCTGGGATTGCCACAGCTCAGGTACAGGACCTTGCACTTGTCCTTCAGAGGTTTGCACAGCCCCACCTCTCCAGCCTGTCCAGGTCCCTCTGGATGGCATGGCTTCCTGCCAGCAAGGTGACTGCTCCACAGAGCTTGGTGTTGGTGCCAAACCTGCTGAGGGTGCCCTTGATCCCATTGTCTGTGTCACTGACTGAGGTGTTGAACAGTGTTGGCCCCAGTACTGATCCTGGAGGGAGACCACCTCTCACTGGTTTTCATGTGGACAAGGAACTATTGACCACAATTTTTTGCATGTGGCCATCCAGCCGGTTCTTTATCCACCAGGCAATCTATCCATCAAATCTATGTCTATCTAGTTTGGAGACACGGCTGTAGTCTGGGACTGTGTCAAATGCTTTGCCTAACTCCAGACAGACAATGGCAGTTACTCTGCCACATCCATCAATGCTGCAGGCCCATCTGAGAAGATAATAAAATTTAACAAGCATTGTTTGCCCTGGGTAAAACTGTGTTGGCTGTTACCAACCACCTCTTTGTTTTCCTTGTTTGTTTTAGCATAGTTTTCAGGAAAATCTGCTCCATGATCTTGTCTGACACAGAGGTGAGACTTTTACTTTCTTATTTTTAAAAACAAGAGTTATATTTCCCTTTTTCCAGCTATTCGGGGTTTTACCTGAATGCCACAAGTTTTTGAAAATAATTGATAGTGGCTTACCGACTTCTCTGCCAGCTTCCTTAGAACCCACAGAAGAGTCTCATCAGGCCCCATGCACATTCAGGCTCCTTAGATGGTCTCAAACCCGATTCTTTCCTACACTGTGCTTAGGATCTTCATGCTCCCATTTGCCTTCCCTGAGCTGGGCAGCTTGGCTGGAGCACTTGCCATTGAACACTGAGATGTAGAGGTCATTGAGAACTTCAGCCTTGTCAGGGTCCAGCATGCAACCAGGTTACTGTCAATGGTATGCTAAGCATTTCCTTTCCAAGGTGGTGATTTTCAAGATGTGTTTCTATAGCCATGACCGTAGTCTGTAGGCTAGCTTGTTTCTTACCTTCTCCACCAGTGAGAGTTGCTGATCCAGAGCTGGTTTCATCAGCTGGTGCTTTAGTTGCTTTGTTTACCCCTTCCCCTTGTCCCCCAAGATAGTTCACTCTGGGCATGAATATTGAAAGGAATAATCTGGTCTGTGTTCTGCAGCACATCAGACTAGAGGAATGTTGTTTGACTCTGACTTAGAAATTATTCCATTTTTGTCTCTTTCTAGGGATGCCAGCATATTACCAAGAGTTACTCCACCCTTACCAGACTGCATTCTTTTCTCCGTTATGGACTGCCTCTTTTCCAATTATTTTTTTCTTTTCTTTTTTTTTCTTTTTTTTTCTTTTTTTTTCTTTTTTTTTTTTTTTTTTTTCTTTTTTTTTTTTTTTCCTCTTTTTTTTTTCTTTTTTTTTCTTTTTTTTTTTTTTTTTTTTCCTGGAGAGCACTATTTTGATCACAAAATCAATATTGACTTAAGGAAGAGGGAGCAGGCGTACAAGGCAGAGAAATGAGCATCCAGGGAGAAACATCTACTTTAAATGTATGTCTTGATTGTATCTGTTACAGGATTTTGCCTCAAAGCCATTTTAAATGTGTTCTGTGTTCTTTCTTCCAGCCGAAGGTCCCCCAAAACCTTGTCAGCCTTTTCATCATCACACAGTCCCTATGTCATGTCCCATGAGCTCCCACTGCACCCCCAGAAGGAGGAAGAAGAGGAGGAGGAAGAGATCCTGCCTCACCTGCTATTCCCTGACAGCATTGATGTGCTCGTGAAAGCAGACAGAAAGTACAAAAAGAAGAAGAAAAAGCAGCAGAAGAAGCAAAGACTGCGACAATTTAATGACCTCTGGGTTCGCCTTGAAGAAAGGTAGATAATGGCTGGGGAGGGGGAGGATGGCTTGTCATGCAAACTGGACTTCAACTTAGATGGTTTAATACAGACCCTCAGAATTCTGCAGGATATGTCTACCCTGTGGACAGGATCTGACCTTCTCAACTGCTGTGATTCTTTCTGAAGCATTTGCACAAAGCTTCTTGTGCTTTTAGTGGCAAAAAAAAAAAAAAAGCTTTCTTTTTTTATTTTCCTTTGCATAGTTAGATTTGAGGAAAACTAGACATAAAACAAGTGGAAGCCTTGTCTAGATCATTCTGCATTTGGATTTGAGGGATTGTGAGCATATGGCAGTCCTCTCTTTCATGCAAGGCTGGGTCCAGTAGTAGATGGTGTAGATCAAAGCCTTGGACTACTATCCAAAAGTTGCTGCATATGATGAAACTGTCATTCCTGGCATATGTTCTCCTTGCACCTGGGCAATGTTCATGCAGTATTTTTAGTCTCTTTCGGTATGAAAAAGCATGACAGCCTAACGGATGGCAGAGTTTATATTAAAAAAATTGTGTATTGCGGGGTAGAGGTTCACACATAACCCTTACTTTCCATGCAGAAAAGCTTAATTACCTACAAGAGCTACAGAAACCAAAAAAACAATCACCAAAAAAACCCCAAAAAGCCAATTTCTCTCTACCTATACTTAGGCTTGTGGCTGAATGTATACCTTAATGTTTCCCTCCTGTCAGATAAATATCACACATTTCCAAATCATCTTTCTTCTGTCCTTTATGTGTTTGTAATTCTGCCAACTCAGGTTGAAGGCATTAAATTTTTGTGATACCATAAACAACCAGTCAGATTGGGATGATGGAGAGAAGTCCAGCAGCTCTTGAAACAAAGCCTGTACATTATTTGGGTTTTTTCCCCTCTGAAGAATACTACTTTCTGCTCCCCATTTACTGAGTTCAGGATTCTCTTATGCCTTTCCTGTCAGTTCCCTGGGTCCTAATTGTACCAGTGGTATGAGTGATACATGGCTCAGGCTGGCCACAGGTGACTGCAGCAGCTGTTCTGCTTGAGGCATTCAGCTATTGTCATATTTTTTAGACCCCATTCCCTTGTCTTCTCCTTCCTTCAACCTTAGTATAAGTATTTGGGAGACATAGGGAGACAAATGCTCTTGTGCCATGTCCTCTGACAGACATACACACAGTCAAAGATTCACCAATACTGCAAATCCAGTGTTGATCACATTTGTTTTTGTCTTTCTTTTGAAGGCACATTAGGGCTGCATACTAGATTTCAAGTACTTCCAGGCAGTAGTGAGGCAAAAACAAAGCAAATGATGGCAGCCTAGGAAACTACTGCATAAGTATGGGAGCAGCAAATGCTGCTTTTCTTCTTTTTATGTTTTCTTTCTTCCCCTACTGTTTAAATCATCCTTTGTGCTAGAAAATTACCCCAGTGCTAAATGACAGATGCTTTGTAGAGCCGACTCCTTAGCAGCAGAGAAGAGCTTAGACGTCTGGAGATGGAGATGTTGCATGGCAAACACAAATGATGGCTGGGAGATTGCTGTGCCCGTAGGGCATCCATCCACAGGGATGGCAGCTGTCCCTCCGGCAGGAGACCCACCCGTAAAGCCCGGGCTGGGCTGGGCTGGGCTGGGCTGAGCTGACAGCCCCACCTCGCGGCACATCCCTTCCCAGGGAAATCCAGTGCCTCTGGGTGTGCAGACACAGGTAAAGCTGTTGGGTGCCTTATCGATAGGGCCATTCACAGCTCTCAGGGTTACAGATGGGCTTGATGACCTTTCAGGTCTTTTCCAACCTACATAATTCTGTGATTTCTCCTGTGAGCCTAAAAATGTGAAAGGTGCAGCTCGAGTGATTTAGTAGAGTTGCAGTGGACTTGTCTGAATGGCCTTGGTTCATGGCCCTGTATGCATCAGTTAGCAGCTCTATTTCCTTGATGTGCTGCCAGCTGGCTTCTCCCGGCTATTGTTTAGATCTTCTGGAGAGCCCTTTGGGTAAGGGAGAGTAAAGTGTTTTTAAAAAGGATAGTAATTGCCTTCCATTTCTCAAAGCACTTTTGCTTAGTGGGCTGAAATAAGATAAGGATGATGCACAGCAGCTGGGGATTGGGTGCAGAAGAAGTTACTTGGTTATTTTATTTGCCAGGTGACTTGCTTTTAGTTTTGTCCAGATTTGTCTTCAGGTTCTACAGAGCACCATGTGTCCTGGGGATATGTCAGTGGCACAGCTGTGGGGTTAAGCCTTGGTTTTCAGTCCATTGCCAAAGAGAACAACAGCCTGTGTAGAATCTGACCCTTCTGGCTCTTGGCCTGCTGTGGTGTGTGATCTCCCCAAATTCAGGTCAGTTGGCTTTAGCAGCCTGGAGCATAGAAATTTCTCTCCTCCATAATGTATTGCTATATGGGAGCTCACCTCATGTACACTCTAATTCAGTTGTTGTTCATCACAATATCAGAGTGCTCTCTACCTCTGGGAGGTACTCTGGAATGTGGTGATCCAGGATGTGTTTCTGGAAGCCATTCTTCCTCTGCTTAAAGTACATCATGTAAACATTTTTAATTCCTGACCTGTAGAAGAGATCATATAGTGTAGAAGCAAGGTGAGTCCACACCAAGGTGCAGGAAGCATGGCTGAGGTAGATGTACTCAGAAAACAGGTGCCTCACTCCAGCTGTGCTCAGCAAGTGCCCCTGCAGGGATGCTTCTCTGCAGCAACACTTGGTTTGTTCTTATCTATTTTCTTCTTAGCTGGCAGGGGCTAGGAATATGGTCATCTTAGCCACCTGCCTGACTGTATGGGAGCAATGGGCAGTCCGGGTAGACTTGAAGCAGGGCAGGTATTTTGGTGCTGTCATCACTCTCCTCAGTCTCTTCACTGTTCCCCCTCAAGTCTACTTTGCAGTTTGGCTGGGTAGCACCTTGTGCTTGGTGTGGGAAGTGTCCACATGTGTGAGGAAGGGACGAGACAGCACTCTGCAATTTAGGAGGCACAGACTTTTGATCAGTGTGTGACTTGTACAAGAGACCCAGAAAAACTGGCAGTGGATCACAGAGGCTGAGCACCTCCTGCAGTGTGGCTGTTGGGCAGTTGTGGGCTGGATCAGGACTGATGTTCTCCTCTTGCCTTGCAGTGCTACTGATCCCCCTCCCCGGATCCGCATCATTAATGGCTACATCACGGTCGAGCCCCAGCCACGGGGCCACGGGCGGTCCCATCACACTGGCACAGACACCAGCAGCGCTCACCAGCTTTCCCATTCTCTCTTCCTCCCACTACTGACTTTGACTTTGCATAAGATAATGCGTCATTGAAACACAGGAGGACCCAAGCTGCAAGACTCTTGCCTTAAAAATCAAAAAAAGAAACTTGCGCAAAAAAACAAGAAATAGAAGACTGTGAGTGGGACAGCAATTCTTTGGGATGTTCTTAAACTGCCTCCTTTTCCTGAATCTGGATCATTAACTCTATTGTTTGACCTGCCCAATACAGGAGAAGATATTTGTATTGAAGTGTTATTTATCCTTCTCTTGCAGAAGAATGATTTCATGTTATCCCATAATGCTTTGGGGAGATTATAATGCCGCTATAACATAGCTGTTGTTTAGCTGTTTGAGCCCAACTAAAGTACATATTTTTTGCCTTCGGTGCCTTGTAAACAGATTTACACACCACTGACTTGTTTATTAGAACAGAATAATTTGCTCATATAAGCACAGCTGGGAAAAAGAGTTGGTATTTTATGTCTCTACTGGTAATATTTTTAATTCTTGCTTTTAGGGCCCCAGATTACATATACAGGTTCATGACAACACCTACAATAGAATAAAACAGTGAAGGCTTGAGAACAGAATGTTTCTGCTGTTTGTTTGGTGCTATTTTAGATGGGTGTCCCTGAACCTCTAGTGGTCTGGCAAGTCTCATAAATGCAAACTAATGTACATTTAAGTAAAAAAAACCAATTCTGTTAGAACTTCACAAATCATAATGCTGGAGTCTTTCAAAGTAAGTTCTCAAGAGATGATTTGCACAATTAGGACTTGATTCTAGAAAATCCTTTCAAATCTTCTACTGAGTTCATTGTTCAGACTTTCCAAATTTGTTTTAAGTCCTTTCCTGCCTGTGTGAAGTAGATGTGTTGTTGACTGTTGAATGTAAAGAAACTTGGAAGTGGTGATGAGTTTTCTGTATTTGTACGGGACATCTCTTGTGATCACACTGAACTCAATTTGTGAGCAATATTTCACTGCTGTCTCTTAGCCGGGTTTCATTGCCTGGGAAGGTCTCTTAAGTTTCACCATGGGTGAGCTTAGAGCCAATGTGCTGAGCTTAGTAACCTGGAAACATGGTAGTCACCTGCCCCAGTGAGACAACAAACCTTCACAGGGAGACAGCAAACCTTCAGGTTTCCCTTCTGAAGCCTTTACACATACTTCACTGCTTTTTTCATTGCCTGTAAAAAGTAGTTATTTTTCATAGCCTTCATAGCACATTAGAGGAGGAGCAACAAAGGTTCCAGCTTTTCTAACAGGCTTTTTATTTCTAATTTCAGTCCACCTGCCAGAAGGGCTGAACCTGGACACAGCCTCTGTTTGCTGAGGAAAACAGAGGAAGGAGAGTGTGTGTCACAGTTAGCAGCAGCATTGTGGGGAATGAAATGTGTCTGGGCTAGGGTAGAAGACAGACCATCTCATTGTATATTCCTTCTCACATGTTATACTGGAAGACTTTGAGTACCTGCATGCATTCTGGCTTCCTTGGCTTTCACAGCAGCCAGGCTGATGGTGTGTTCTCCCGTTTTTCTCTCTGGTTGATGTTTCACTGGTCATAGACCTAGTCGGGATGGAGCTTGTTTTGCTTGACTTGAATGTGACCTGAAAGGGAGTAGGTTGCATGAAGTGTAGGTTGCTGACAAAAATGCTCTGCCGGCCTGACAAACTGGGCACATAGGGTCATAGAATGGTTTGGTTTGGTTTGGAAGGGACCTTAAAAGTTAGTTATTCTAGCCTCTTTGCTGTGAATCGGGACACCTTCCACTAGACCAGGTTGCTTAAAGCCCCTCCTTGAACTCTTCCAGGGATGAGTCATCTACAGCTTCTCTGAGCAGCCTGTTCTGGTGTCTCATCATCCTCACATATATGCCTATTTACCAGAACATCAGGTCACCACAAATGTCACAAAAATGTCACAAGAGTGTGTACAGCACTTGCTAATCTGTGCCTTGGTATTGCTTATCCTCCCTCTGTCTTTGAGGACTGCATGATGGAAGTGTGGCACAGGTCAACAGAGCACTGCAAGCACTGGGAGAAAGTGATTTTCTTTCCTCCTTTACAAGGCCACTGTGTAAAATAGCAGTAAGCTGCCTTTTCTCTTTTTTTTTCTTGGAGTTTTCCATGGAGTTTTCTCCTCCATGGTGGCTCCTGAGCTTCATTTCTATGGGGATAACTGGGTTGAGTGAAACAACCATCAGTGTTTTTCTTAGGTTGGCATGAGGGAAGGGTGAAATAACAGAGACCTGAAGTAGCACTGTGGCTAATTCAGTTCTGATGGTGTAACTCATTTTGTAACCTGTTTCCAAGTGCCTGACTGTCAGAGAAATAGAAATGTATTTAAACTGTGATGGATTGTGTGCCTACAGAGGCTGTATCCTGGGAGTCTTTTTGCAGAGTAATTGAATAAAGATATTTTTGAAGATTTTATGGACTTGAGTTAATACCTGTGAACTAAACAAGTGGTTCCAATCCCTCACTTTACTTTCCAGACCAGTCATTGCTCCCCCCACCCAGAAGCAGCTGGGTAGTGCCACAGAAGGTCAGAGGACCAGCTACACGTGAACATCCTGTGGAGGAACTGCTTCTGGAATCCCAAGAAAAAACGGAGCAGAGCTACTGCCTTTTCCTCAAAGGTAGCTCTGAGATTAAAATGTTGACTGAGACATTTCCAGCTCTCTGCTAGAGGAGATTTGGAGCCAGAGCTCCTCCTGGTGGCTTCTTAACCCTCTCTGAAAATTTGGCTAGGGAGACATCCTCTCTATGGATGTAGCCTTTTCTAAAGAAATTGTAGTGATAAGATATTTTGATTATGTTCAGATTAGCAGTAGAATAAAATAAGATGCTGTCTTTTCAAGTCGCATTGCAGTAGATATGCAGCTGCATGCAGTCACACATTACAAAATTGTGATTTTTCACTTGGCTTTTTAGGTCATCCCAGGAGCTGCATTTTGTATGTTTGATTTTAACGTAGTGGAGTTTTGTAAGTGTAAACTCACCCAGCCCATCCCAGATCTTGGTAGCCGGAAAGACTGTTCTTGATACCTTCAAATGATGGATTTGGGCCTCAGTTGCATGTGGAAGGCACATTAAGTTTTGTGCTGGACTTCTGCAACAGACTGGACAATTATTTGCCAATATAGCGTCAAGGACATAAACTCACACCTGAGTGGATAAAAGGGACAAAGGCCATTAAAAGTATTGGAGCAGAAATGCTACAAGCAACAAGAATCTTGGGTATCCTGCCCTGTATATGGAAGGCAAAAAAGGTGTGTAACACAAGGGCAACAGCTTTCTCTCTGTCTTGGGGACTTAATGTTTACAAGCACTTTGCTGATATGCAAACACCCCAGCTGTGCTGGGGCACTTCATTGCTGTGTAGACATCCCATGCCCAGGCTCCTGTGAGGCATGCACAGACACAGATTGCTTTCCCCACAACACGAGTGACAGCTTCCTAAATGCCACACTGTGCTACTAGGTATTTTTGCAGTGTTGTTAGCTTGCACTGCTACCTGTGGAACTAGATTAGTAATCAAAGTCAGCAAAGGAACTTATTCTCTAGCAGGTGACTTGGGACCCATGTCACTCTGGTAGTGACGTGAAGTTTATTCATATTAACCATGATACAAGAAAATACAGAGTCTTTGCAATAGAAAGCACCAAACAATGCCTATGATGCATTCATATTTTACCAAAGGATCATGGACTGGCAGAAGAGCCTCCTCAAGTTTGCTCAGACTTTTTCAAACTTGATGCCTAAATTTTCTGGATGTGTGGAAGGCTAAACTAAAAGTACTACTCTCAGCAGAATTCACTGCATTTCTAATTTATTTATTATTGCGAATATACTTGTCCATTATTTAATTGGGAGGTAAAGCTGTAATGTTGGAGTTGTTTTCCATGGTAAGACACAAATTTGAGAAAAATCAGTTGTGTTTCAGAATTCTGAAAATAACATTTTTTGTTCTGAGCCCAAGAACTGAATAGCTATAAAGGAAATTAGGTAAATAGAGCAGTTTGCTGAAGAGCTGACAAATACTGTCTCAACAGTTCATCACCTAACCAGCAAGAATGGAAACTCATAATTCATGAGTTGTTTAGGTGTAGCACTGTGTGAATGAATACACAATAAATTGCCCAGGAATTATGATGTCAATTATGAAGTATATTACAGAGATTGGTTTACAGCCTGAAAATTGACCAAAAAAAACGCTTTCCAAAATTTCAGTGGCAGCAGCTGAAAGGAGTTTGAATATTCTTCAAATACCCATTTCTTTACTGAATTTATCTGTTTAGTCTAGTCAGTTTTCTCTAGTAATGTGTTCAAGCTTTACATGGAATTTCTTGCACCTGAATTTCATTAAAACTCTAATTTGTTTTAAATCTTCTTCATATTTGCAATTTGGCAACTGCTTTTCTTAATGCATCGAGACTGATTTATTTTTTTTAATGCAGATTAAGAGTGCTGTACATCTGGAGGTGTTTATGTCTATTCTGCACATTGAAAAAAAACAATGCATTAAAGGTCTCCGTAGCACCTGTGCCTTGCTGCACACATCAGCTTGTACTGCCATGGGCCACCCCTCTGTCTGTCCACCCCTCCCATCTGAATCCTGAGTTCTTTTGCATGCTTCACAAGTCTCCTACTCACAATTTCATCCAGTTAACAGATCCAGAACTCACACACATCTCACAGGTCCCATACAAACCCAGGTGTTCTCAGTTACCAGCACTGCTCCTCTGCCTGCTTGGTGCCTCTGCTCAGACCCAGCACCTTCTGCTTGCTGATAGGTAAAGTTTGAGGTTTGCCAGTGAAGTAGACCCCACACCTGCTCACAAGGGGATGGCAGAAGATGCACACCCTCTTCTGCCCCATGGCACATGGTGCCATGTACTTGTGCCTGTGACTTAAGGTCTCACTCCAGCAGCTGGAGTTGAGCCCCTCACCTGCTTTGTTCTCCCTCACAGTTACTGTTTTTCAGCATGCCCACTGTTCTTGTCATGGGGGATAGGACCAGCTTCATTGATCAGGCACGGGGTGTGTTCAGACAAGTGTGATCAGCAACCCAAGTCATCTCCAAAGTTGGAACTGAGAGCTTCTTTTAATCATCCATCAGTTTGTAACTAGAAACCTTTAATCCTTGGCATCATCTCCCTTATCTGTTGTCTATCAGGTTTGTCTTTATGTGTTCTTGCTTATCATTTTCTCTTTCATTTATTTCCCTTTTGCACTGAATAGATCCTTGATTAAGCTTAATGGGACAGAGGCTCTTACTGTCACAAACCTACAGCACAAGACGTTTTCCCAGTAGAATGACAAAAAGACAAGTGATTTTTATTGTTAGAAATTTGGATTTGAGTCATAGAAGGAGTACAGGCCAGGGCAAAAAGAGTTTCAAACTCACCTTAAAGATTCCTTTGCTGAAACAGATCGCTTCTGAATTGATACCGTACCTTTAACCTGCTTTCTAAATGTCACAAAATGCTTATTACTTAGTTTAAAATAGACACCAATAGAAGTGACCACTTATGGCAGTCAGGCATTGAGAAAAGGGAAGCAAGTGCATGATGTATGTGTTTTGTGGTGATGACTGTCTGATTTTTGGAATACATCTTGACCTGACCAGGGGTTTTCAAGGAAACTCTTGCATGGTCATTGATTGTCCATAATCCAGATGTTCAGCTGCTCACTGAGATGCCAGAATATGCAGTATGCCTCAGCTAACACTAGATGATGCCCATGTACTTCAGAAGCTGATACTCATCCTGCAAAAGGAAACAGGCTTGAGGACAGCAAGGCCCAAATACAGCAAAACTGCTAATCAAAAGTAGATAAATGATGCCTGGATGAGCAGGGATCGGAACAAAGTACTCCAATTTCCCACTCAGTGTTTTAACCACATGTGTTCTTTTGTTCAAGAGAGAACAAGACAAACACAACAAGACACAGAGCACAAAGATAGGAATGTGAAGATGTACTGGAAGCTTAGTAACAGGTTTGCCACATCCACTTACAGTGTGTATAAATCCACCCTAGGTAGCACTGCTTCATACAGAGGTATCAAAAAACCCAAAAATTTTAAGAAGGCAGGTAAGGGTTTCAAATCACTGCTCAGACAGGACTATCCAGATATGAACAATGGTGAGAAGAATAAGAAGACATAACCACCACTTAAAGTGAGGCAGAAATACATTTGCACTGCTGACTGGAATAACTCTGAAATAGGAATCCCATAGCTATGCACCTAGGGTAGTTTTTTTCTTAAGAAGAGTTGTAGGAGTGCTTCTCCCAACACAAGGATGTTACATTCTTAAATATATATCTAAGTGCTTGAATTGGACTGATAAAAGTATTTGTGAGAAAAGTACACTTAAGATAAAACCATTACAGTCATTATCTGTATTAAAGATGAGAAGTCTGTCCCACAGTATTCAGCTCTCCAGAATCTGATATTTCTGGAGGAATTAATGGCCAGTGTACCTACAGCCCTAGCAGCCAGTTCCTCTGAACTCTGGCCAGACCACTGCTTTTGTTCTTTTGAGGCATACCTTGAAGTCTTAGCCATATGCAAATCCATCAATGTGCTTTAATCATGACTCACAGAAAATATAACCGCAGGACCCCTGAATTCCATCCAATGACTATAAGTAAACATCAGGCTGGCTGTATACCTGTCATCCTGGAGACAGGAGACCCTGTGCTATTTCTGCCTGTTTTCCTGTGAGAGAAAGCCACCTCCACTCCCAATCCTACTGCCTTTCTTGAATAAAATCCCTTCTTTCCTGGTGTGCTGACAAAAAGTACCATCTGCGTTTCTTTGGTTTTGCTGCTCTTCTTCTTGGGATTTGTGTCACTCTTTGTTTTTTATATCAGTTTTCTCCAAATGGAATCAATGTGCTGCATCATGATTCTTATTGTTATATAACATTTCCAACACAGGCTGTCTGGATGATGAATCCATGTACTCTGTCAGGCATGCTCAAGGCCTGAATGTCTAGCAATTAACTATGCAAACTTACCTACCTAGTGCATGTCTGCCTGCTTACTATTTTGATCCATCTTGCCCACAGAAAGAGGTCATTAGAAAGATAAATTCAATGACCCATTTTTCAAGGATCTCTGACTTTATAGAGATATCCACCAGGTCATTTTCTTTCTCTAGACTGGTCTGTGAATGGCTTCTCTGTAGTCAGACTGAATTAGAAAAACCTAGAGCACAGATGTCATCTGTTTAAAGAGAGAAAATAGAAGATTTGACATTTAATTGCCACAAAGTTAGACAGCAAGAGTGTTTGAACTATTGTCGTGGGTTTGCCCTGGCAGGCAGCTGAGCCAGCCAGCCAATTGCTCATCCCCACAGTGGCATGGGAGAGAGTTGGAAGGGTAAAAGTGACAAAACTTGTGGGTTGAGACAAAGACAGTTTGGTAGGTAAAGTGCAAACAAAGCTTCAGCAGGCAGCAGTTCAATTGTCTCTGGGAAGGCAGGGTTTCATCACATGGAATGATTGCTTGGGAAGACAAATACCCTAAGTCCAAATGTCCATTCCTTTTTTCCTTTTTCCCCCTCAGTTTTATATGCTGAGCATGATGCCATACTATCTAGAATATAGTTTTGGCCAATTGGGGTCACACTACACTGTCTAGCTATGTCCCTTTGAACTTCCTGTGCACTCCCCTTCTGCTAACTTGCCAAGCACCATGAGAAACAGAAGAGGACTTGTGTTATTCAAGCACTGTTCAGCAGTATCTAAAACACATGGATGTCAGCAACTCTATTTTCAGCACCAATCTAAAACATAAAACCATACAAGTTATTATGTAGAAAAATAGCATTACTGAGCAGAACCCAGCACAACAATGGAGGAACACACTCTATATGCATTTAGAGTTTTATATTTGAAGTTGCCAAAAATTTGCTCTTTAACAGATAATATATGTTTCATTTGTAAGTAAGGATGTCTAAGAAGCTCTCTCTGACATCCTTCTGTTAGAGTGAATAGCACATTTGGCAGATATTCAAATGAGGGGCTATTTGGTGCTGTCATTAAGACCAGCAGTCCAGGAGAAAGTCTGGTTTGTATGTTTCCCAAACACACCAACCCAAGTGCCTTGAGATTTGTGCATAACAGAGAACCAGAAGATAGAGCAAGGAAGGGACAGCAAGTTGTAAGTGTGGAACCCTTGAATGTTGAAACATGTAATAATACTTTAAACATTTGCAGTTGAATCTGCTTCATTTGTAGAGTTAAAAATTTAGGGCAGATGTTGTCTGAATGGTTCTTTCACAACTGTGGTAGTGATTTACTTGAAGAATATTCTCTGTTGTGGTCTGAGTGAGGATGACCTGGTACCACCTACTGAGAACTTTTCATGCTAACGTAACTTAGATGATTAAGGGGCTGGAGCATCTCTCTAGTGAGGAAAGACTGAGAAAGCTGGGCTTGTTCAGCCTCAAGAAGAGATGACTGAGAGGGGACCTCACCAATGTCATAAATATCCCAAGGGAGGGTGTCAGGAGCAGATATGAGACCATCTTCTCTGTGGTGCCCAGCAGTAGGACCAGGGGCAACAGAGAGAAGCTGATGTACAGGAAGTTCCACCTGAACTGAGGAAGAATTTTGTTATAATGCAGGTGACTGTGCTTGGAACAGATTGCCCAGAAGGTGCAGAGTCTACCTCATTGCAGATATTCAAGAACCACCTGATTGCAGTCCTTTGTCAGGGGCTCTGGGATGAGCAAGGAGGTTGGACCAGGTGATCCATGGTGGTCCATTCCAACCTGAACCATTCTGTGATTCTGTTTATACTTACAGCATTCAGAACTGGAAATCTCAGTTCCTGAAACAGTACTCTCTGGAGTACAGGCCTGTACAACAACTGAGCATGTTACTTCTCTTGTGAAAGTTGTTATCACTGATAAAAGTATCTCAAATCTGTAATATTATGGACCCCTTCAGAGTCTGTTTCTTTCTAGTGACAAAGAAGTATAGCAAAGAGTATATATTTATATATACTGTGGAGTCTTTCAACATTATCAGACATTAATTCTTTAAACATTAACTAGCAATCATAAGCTGAAGAGAAGATAGTCTGTATTTCTAAATAGTAAAAAATATTTACTATTTAGAACAGAAAAAGAAAAATGTTACAAGATTTTAAGCAGGAGTCTGCATCTGTTTACAGCTCTTAGGAAAATATAACTTCATAGCATAGGAAATTCAGTGTTGGCATATGCAAAGCAGTGTTCTCATGGACAGTGATTATCTCTTGTTTGTGAATTTTAGTTCACTCTGACTGTTTTCACATCCATTACTTACTTACATTTGTCTGCCTGTTTAAGATATAGGCCTAGGCATCATGTGCTCAAAAATGATTTTAGGATACATCAAAAGTTTATAAATAGTAAAGCAGAAATAGAAACCAGACTCAATTTAATTTTAAGATGAAAATATACCTGGACCAAGTTATTCTTGGATATACAAGCTGAAAATGTGCTATAGTTGTTACTAAAAGTTTCTTTTTCTTTCTGATGTCTGTAGCTACAACTAATACAAGATAAACAGGCTATGTGCCAATTTATCTGAATTTCTCTACTCAGACAGCATCAAGTACACAAGAGATTATTGAATTCAAATTGGAAAAGACAAAGAAATGTATTTGAGAAAATTATTTTCCTAACTATTTCTTTATTTGAAGATCAACATTTTGAAATACTTTCTGCTGCAGATTTTAGTGTCCTAGAGTTAGCTCCAGTGGAAAGCCACTGAGGAAGGGTGTTATAACACCAGACATACTAACAAAGGCTGAGAGAATATGCTTTGTTGATTTGCCTAGAGAGGACTCTAAGGATATAAAGTGCTCTGGGTTTGGGGTTTTCTTGGTTTGTCCTTTTGTTTTGCTGTGTGGACGAGAAAATACTGGAATAGTTTGCTCACAGAGATTTTTAAATCTCCATGCTTAGAGATACTCAACACTCTACTGGACAAATACAGACAAGTGCTCTACTGGACAAGAGACCTAACTGGATGCTTGGAGCAGGAGGCTGATACACAAGATCCCAGAGATTTCTTTTGGCCTAAAATATTTTATGGTTCTATTGTTCATTATTCTAATGATATATTAAAGAATATAATGACTTTGCTTTTAACAAATGTGGTTCTTTAAGTTTCACAGCTGAACACAAAATTGAGGTATCTCATAGTTCAATTTTTTTTACCTTGTAGCCTGGTATACAGCAAAGTTTTGAAAATTATTGTCAGTATCTTTTTCTAATGTGATGTTCATTCACACCCTTATAGTCTGCTGTTAAAATTTATTTTACATTATATTTATAGTATATTACCACTCAGTCAACTTACTAGCAGTGATAGAAGGAAAACCTATCTGCATTTAATTCACATCTGGGCTTAGACTTGGCAGTTCAGCTGAACAACTCTAGGCTCTTCTGCAGAGTTGTAAACTGGCTTTTATTATCAATATTTTCGTCTGCATCACAACTATCCTTTTTCTCACACAGTATATTTGCTCCATAATCCAAACTGCAAATACATACCCATAAAAACACATTGGTATAAAATAAACAAGAAGGGACATTTTGAGGAACTGAAAGAACACAGCTAAAAAGAAATGGCAGCACACAGCAACTGCTTTTATGGAACTAACAAAAATAATTCACAATGGAGCTTCTCAAAATTTGGCAAGTCCTATTGTCCCAGGTAATTTTTTTCTTTTGCAAATGTGGTGGCAAAATACTGAACTGTAGAAGTGAAGAAACACTGGATATTCATTTGAATGTTTTTTTGTTTCCTTTCAAAATTTAACTACTTTGGACTTTACTGAAAAGTGAATCTTTTTTTGAAGTGTGATTTGTTTGTCATTGCTAGATTATAGAAAACAGTTAAGATGTCTGGTCTGGTCAAGATATTTGGTCATCTTGAGACTATCTATGATTTAGAGTGATGGTTAAAAATTACTTGCCTGATTTAAGTACTTACCTGCTCTTTGAGATTCTATATGAAATGCCATGAAAACATATATTTATTTCTTCCTATCTGTCCATGATTTACTCTTTCTTTAATATCCATCTTGCTTTCATGCTTGGTGGGTTTTGTGGGGTGGGGGTTTTTTGTGGTTTTTTATTTTTATTTTTATTTTTATTTTTGGTTGGTTGGTTGGTTGGTTGGTTGGTTTTGTCATTGGTGGTTGTTTGTTGATTTGTTTGATTTATTGGGGGGTGGGGTTGGCTGGCTTGTTTTTTACTGACTCAGGTTTTTCTCTTAAGTTTCATGCCATAAGGATGTAAATAAAACCATTATCTAGATGTCTGCAGCATGAGTAGATCTGTAGGATGGTGTTCCTTTGATCTAACTCCATATCCTATTGCATAATGAAAACTTAGGAGGTTCCACAAAATTAAACAAGAAAACAACAATGAAGCTTGTGTTCCTTGTTTCAAGTGAACAGTTTTGAGACAAAAACTTTGAGAATTTGCCAGGTAAAGAGAAGTCCGCCAATGGAAATCTCATGAGAGTTTACTGAGTTCAGGGTGCTATACCCGTGCTGGGGCATCAGCACAGGCTGGGGATGAACAGATCAGAGCAGCCCTGGGAGAAGGACTTGGGGGTGCTGCTGGGTGAGAGGCTGGACATGACCCAGCCATGGGCACTCCCAGCCCAGAAACCAAACGTGCATCCAGAGCAGCATGGGCAGCAGGGGAGGGAGGGGATTCTGCCCCTCTGCTCTGCTCTGGTGAAGGATAGAGCATCTCTTTGGTGAGGAATGGCTAAGAATGGCTAAGAAAATTGGGATTGTTCAGTCTGGAGAAGAGAATGCAGCAGGACAACCTAGTTGCAGCATCCAGATGTCCCTGGTTGACATCTTATCCTCCAGGAGTGTCAGCTGCACCACTCAGCTTTGTGTCATCTGCAAACTCACTGAGGGTGCACTCAATCCCTTCACCTGTGCCACTAATGAAGATATTAAGTAACTCAGGTCCCAACTTGGATCCCTGAGGGGCACCTCTTATTACTGATGTCCATTGAGACTCTCAGTCTACCCTATCCAGCTACCCTCTGGATGCAATTGTCCAACCAATTTCTCAGTCTGCTCATCAAATCCATCTCTCAGTTCAGAGAGAGAAATGTTGTGGGGGACTGTGTCAAAGACTTTGCAGTTCAGATAAATGGCATCTATAACCGTAACCTTGTCCATCATAGAAGGCCCTTCTAGGGTGATCAGGAAGGACTTGTCCTTGGTGAAGCCATGCTGGCTGTCACAAATCGCATCCTGATTCTCCATATGCCTTTACATTTAGCAGGAAAATTAATTTTCAGCACATATTATGAAATTACTGTAAATGACTTATTTAAAAAACAGTGCTTTGTCCAGCTGTGGTCTCAGGCTGCAAAAAAAGCAAGTTTCCCCTTGTGAGTAGCCTGAGCTACATATAAGACTGCAATCCCTGCAGCTCGTGACTTGAGGATCTGCGAAAAATTCTAAAAATAAAAGGATAAGTGGAAGTTTGATTTGTTTGTCACAGAAGTAGCTGGTCTGTTTTTCAGCAAAGGGAGCTGCTAATGCTTTGGAGCTGTCCATAGTAATGTGCTGATAGCAGCAATGGCAAGGATTTGACAGTGCAACTTCTCCAGCAGCAATATTGTCTGAAAACATCCCAGCTTCTTGTCAGCTCTTATTTATATTAATATCTGCCATTTCTTCCTTGATACCTGTTCTTGGAGCTGCACACTAACCTCATTCAGACCTTTCTAACAAAAGCAGTAACAAACCAACATTAAATATACGTTTTTTAAAGTCTGCTTTTAAAGGCAGAGCTTACACCTTAGTTGTAATGGCTGAAATTAGTTTATTTCCCCTTCAGTGGGATTTCTTGTATAGACAAGTGAGGTCCCATGGTAGTTCAAGAGTTAGCAGCTGTACATGTACGACACCAATAACAGGGAATGATAATTATTCTCTCTGCCTCTTTGCAGGTCCCAGGGGAGGGTAAATGGCACCCAACATTTTGATCATTCAACTACAAGGGAACAAAGGGAAAAGGAATCTGTCACCGACACTATTTTTTTTACATTAAACTCCAGCCCTGAACAAATTTTTTTAAACAATGAAAAACAGCAAAACAATTATGCTGAAAAGAAATTTAAGGATTTAAAACAAATTTAAGCTAGATCATTTTCATTATAAAGATTAGAGCACTTAACTGTTATGAGAAGAGATTTCAGAGTCAACCACCTTTTGCAAAGATGGCTCTACTCTGATAAGCAAAGGCTTTATTGTGTTTTGTTTAGCTTCTGTGAGTGAAAACAGGATTTCTAGGAATTCCTTTCTACCTAGTCCCAGAAGATATCTCATTTTAGAGGTAGTTATTTAGGAAGAATTAATTTGGCATGCAAGTAAGCAAAGATATATGTGTATTCAGTAAGAGGTGACAATAACTGAAATATTCCAGCTGCATTGTGAGAGTTATTTGACAGAAAATGAGGCATGAAATACAATTAAATTGGAATTAGAATAAGTTGATTGCCTGTTGTAGCCTATATTGAAATATGTGAGGGTGGAGCTTTTAATGAGCTGAAAAGCTAAACTAAAACTGAGATCAGGGCGTAAGCACACTGGAAAAATTAAGCATGGATTTTAAGAATGAGATCTTGGTGCATAAAATGAATCTATTCATTTGCAGTCCAAATTCCCTTTTATGGACACTGAAAGCTCTCCTGCCTTTGTGTCTTTGGCTTCTACCAGGACCTTTTCATGCTGAAGGTGATCCATGAACCCCATGTAATATGAAAGGGTTGTGGGTCTTTCTGGCTCCATGACTTACAGACATAAAATGGAAACTGTGAGAAATGTGTTTGGGACTTTTGTGGATTTGAAGGAGTGGTCATGGATTTTTTTGCTTCTTTTTAATAGTTTGCAGTCCTTTTCAAATTATTTTTTAATTTATCTTCCATAAGTTTTATAATGTATTTATGCCATTAATGCCAATTTTGGCTAATTTGTTCGTTTTTCATTGCTGCAATTGGTAATTGAATGTGTGTACAATCTTACCTGTAGATTGCAATAAAGACACTCTTGAAAAATATAAATATTCTTTATTCTGAAATATATTTGAAAAAGAGGGATTAGATTGGCAACTATCAGACCTAAAGTAAGAGAAGTAGAAATACCAGGTTGGGTTATAGCAGATAGTATTTTGCATGGAAATCAATATACTTATTTTGAAAGAAGGAAAAGCAAAATTTCAGTAAGTATCTTTTATTTATCTCATTTGAAAAGAGAAGAATATTACATTTGCTCTGTAACGGAAAAGAACACTGTGTACAATTTTTGATAAATACAATGGTAAGTCAGGTCTGGACAGAATATTGATATCCTGCTTTTAGTGGGAGCTCGGTAGGTATATAAGTATTTCAGAAAGGTGACCTATGTTCATAACCAAAATTGAATTATTTTCTGGCATCATCAGAGGAACAATTACTGATCAGTTGGAAAGGCTGAAGCTTATTGTTGCAGCCAATTAAACTTCCTTAACCTTGTTAGAAATAGTGTTCTTAATTGAAAGAGAAAAAGGAACAGAGAGGTCCAAATATGCATCTTTTCACATGGCAATACAAAAAGAGAAAAATTGAAGAGGAAAAAAGGGACAAAAAGTCAAAAGAGTGTCCTTAAGATCAAGTACATTTTTATATATCTCTGAGAACATACGTATATAAATGTAGGCAAATACTTTGTAAGGAGGTGCAGACATAGCAAGCTACTCTTTAAGTGGGCAGCAACATCATGATCTTTGTCCTTAATTTTGTACTATAATCAATGTTCTGCTTTTCTTTTATTCTTTTCCAGAGCCTTGTCTTTCAAGAGTACCATGCGGGTCTCATATTTAGAACAGTCAAAAATCTTCAAAAATATTGGCTACTGCCAACAACAGCTTAATCAAATGAAAAGTTCAGGGACTTTTGAGCTCTTCTCAATGGCCCTCTGGGAGCAAACTACAGTAATCACTCATTGTGTAACAAACAAGACCAGAGAGGCTGTTTAAAAGAGTTGGAGGGAAGCCCCCCAAAAGATTGCTTTTCATAGAGAAGAGTTCTCAGTTTGTGAGGTAATGTGAAACAAGGAACTCAAGATAATTATCTCTGCCTAATTAACAGAAAGGGTCAACCTGTCAGTCTAAAACTTATTTCTTTATTTTTTTGAATACAAAATGCTTTCTTTTAATAAAAAAGAATGTATATGATGGGGAATGAGAAAGCAGCAGAGCCCAAGACTGTGATTCTGGAAACTGTCTTGGTGGAGGGACATTAGTTTTAAGACAACATAGCAGTGTTGTTTGATTTCAATTACTGATGGCAACCTCCACCAAGAAGACTACAGCAAGAGAAAAAGGTGGCAAAGATTCTTGATACCTTCTGAGAAGGACAAAGAGGCAGAGGAAGAGAAACTACAGAAGTCAGACCTCTGAAAGCCAAAGAAAAAAAGCTTTGGAAGAAGCAGTGAGTTCACTGACATATCTGGAAAGAAACAGTACACAGTGGCACCGCTTTCCTTGTGTTATCTATTGGACAGGCTACAGAGAATTCACACTCTTTCCCTGCCTACCCAGCAGGTGGCATCCAGAACACACAAATCACATAAAATTTCTAGTTTCTTCCTGCAAACCGTAACTAAGAAACTTCTTTGATATTTTGTCTTCACCTACTTCCCTGGGGAGAGAGGAAAAAACAGTTTTGTGACCAGAACTTTTGACTGCTTAATGTGTGACCTCTCCCACAGCAGTCAGCAAAAAGAAAAAAAAAAATAAAAATCCCCTCTGAACTAAGACTGACATTGTAGAAACGAGCATTCTAATCTAATAACTTGGATAGGTAGTATAGCAGAAAAGTGCTTCCTCCCAGAGTGTTGTTGGGTTAAAAAATACAGAGTATTGCCCAGAGGCTTCAAAACTGTAAATTATGTAGGATACAAAAAGACTTTGTTATGGGCACTAGGATAGTTTGCCTTTAATATCCTAGTAATCTTCAGAAGAATAATCTCTGCGCTTTTGGAAACATGAAAAAGAGTTCTAAGTCAACCATGCCAAAATGTTTGATTAGGTCATTTCAATACTGGAGTCCCATAATCCCCTATTTATTTCATTAAATCTGTTATATTCAGAAAATTTAAATCTACTGGAAACAGTTTCTATCATGAGGCTTACTCTCTGAAATCAATTCTATGTGAACACTGTACAGCCTATTTATGCCAAACTCTAGTACATAAGCCACTTCTTAATTTTTAAATTTGATAAATGTTTCCGGCTATTTTTATGCCATTATTTTTATGCCATTGCTATGTTTGATTCTCAATTACATGTATTCCTAAATTTTTAAAATGGAATTGTGACTGCTTTTTGATTTTATTGCTAATGCTGTGTCACTGTTAGCACAATGGACATAAACTTTATCTGCATATGGAGGGTGTAATTAGGAGAGTTGCTGGTTGCCAGGCTGTTCTTTAGTTGAGGTGCTTTGGTAAGAGGGGCCAGCTAAGAGAGGAAGAGCCAACAAGCACAGCAGTTTGCAGAGCAGGCTGCACAGATTGGGGTTCAGCAGCTTGGCTCAGAAGGGCACACGTGTCCCCAGCAGCAGTGTCCCTGCACCACAGAGCACCCTCAACAGCTGCTGGGGTACCTGTGCCTGTGGCACTCGAGCTGCTGCCCAGGCAGAGCTGGGTGGGTGGATGCTGCCTTCCAGGAGAGCCCAAGGGCCCTTGCTGGGCATGGAGCAGTGGGGAAAGGCTTCCCATGCTGCAGGAAGTGTGCCTGTGTTGAGAAATGGTGTTGCCAAATGAAGAAGCTGTGGGACAAGGTCCAGAGACTGTGCAGCAGCAGAGATGATGCAGAAAAGGTTAGACATGTCTTTTCCAAGGTTCTGCCTTCAAGAACTTGAACTTACAGGTGTACTGAAGGAGCATAGATAAAGTCTGGTTTGGGAGATAGACACTCCCATTATGGCAGGTGTTGAAAATTTCTAAGTTCAGGCATTGTGAGAATGGCTTCTGCTCTATATTTAGAATTGCTAATAAGGAGTAGGTGCAGTGCTTTTGTAGCTGTCAAGGGTTGACAGCTCTGTCAAATGAAGCCTCTAATTGGGTTGACCTTGAGCCCTGCAACAGCACCAGGATGAAGCAGCAAGTTACTCTGTACAGTGATCCCTTAAAGACACTGAGGAGGTGAATAAACAGAAAAGGATCCTTTTGGTTTTGTTGGAGTAAAGTGAGATTTGCTGAAGCCCTGAATTGAAGAAAAGGAAAACAAGGATCAGAAGTGTCAGAGCAACCAACAGAAATATAAATCTTCCCTAGTGATGATGTTAATCTGTGGAAATCAGAGCTTGAAGATCAAAGGATTAAAAAAAAAAAAAGGGATAAAAATCAGAGCCATTGAAGACAAAATTCTCAGATTCTCAGGGAAACACTCTGGACAATGAAGAACTTATTGATCTACTGCACCTATGAAATGTAAGAGACCTGCTTGCGGTTCCTGGGCAGGAATCAGAATAAATTATTGATGTGCTCATTTTTGGTTTTGTTTTTCTTCTGGATGGGATTATTTCTCCAGAGGAAGTGTTGCTCTCTGTTACATGTCAAGGACTGTGCTGAAATGGATGAGAAGCCAGCCGAGAGCTCATGTGTCTGGGTTGAGGGCAGGGCAGGGACAGGTGACATTATAGCAGTGGCCCACTACAGGCTGCCTGACCAGGAACACTGAGCAGCTGAGTGCCTCTGCAAAAAGATAGGAGCAGCCTCACATTCACAAGCCTGGTCCATAGAGCGGACTTGAACCACTCTGACAGCTGTTCAAGGGAGAATACAGCAGGACATCAGCAATTTAGGAGGTTCCTGGAATGCAGTGATGACAACTTCCTTCTCCAAATGACAGAGTAACCAACAGGGAAAGGTGCTACCCTGGACCTTTGTTCTCACCAACAAGGAGAGGGTGGTGGGGCATTGGAAGCCCAAGGGCAGTCTTGGCGGCAGTGACCATAAAATGGTGGAATTTGAAATCTTCGGGGCAATGAGGAGGGCACACAGCAAATTCAATACCCTGAATTTCAGAGGACCACACTTTGGTCTCCTCAGAGATTTGCTTAGTTAATACCATGGGATAACTCCCTGAAGGGATGAGGAGTCGGAGAAAACTGGCTGATATTCAAGGATCACCTTCTCCAACCTCAGGAATAATGCATCCAAATAAAGAGGAAGTCACGCAATAATATCAAGAGGCCTATTTGGATGAATGAAGAGCTTCTGGACAAACTGAAACACAAAAAGAAAGCACAAAGAGGGTGTAAGGACAGCAGCCTGGGAAAAATACAAAGATACTACCTGAGCAGCCAGGGATAAGGCTAGGAATACTAAAGCCCTGATAGAATTAAACCTTGCCAAGAACATCAAGGGCAACAAGAAAATTTACTATAGGTACATTGATGGTTAAAGGAAGACTAGGGACAGTATGGGCCCTCTCTGGAAGGAAACAGTAGACCTGCTTACCAGAAATGTGGTAAAGACTGAAGTTTTTTACTCAGTCTGCCTGGTGAGGGCTTCATCCATGCTGCCCAAATTGCAGAAGTCACAGAAAGTAAAAGGACTGGAGAACTACCTGATGTAGGAGAAGATTAGTTTTGAGACCATCTAAGAAGCCTGAAGATGCACAAGTCCATGGGACTTGATTAGTTCCATCCATGGATCCTGAAGGAACTGGCTGAGCAAGTGACTAAGACACTGTCCACCATGTTTGACAAGTTGTGGCAGTATGGTGATGTCCCATTGCCTGGAAAAGGGAAAACATAACCCACATTTTAAAAAGGATATTTAAGGATAGAATGGGCAACTACAGGCCAGTAAGTCCCACGTATGTCTGGACCCATCATAGGTCGATGCTCCTGGAAAATACAGAAGTGCAAAAGAAAAACAATGAGGCAAATGTTAATGACCAGAGTGCCTTCACTAAGTAGATAATCCCTGACAAAATTGGTGGCCTTCTACAGTCAGGTTATAGCAGTCACAGAATGAGGGGAAATGGCTTTAATCTGAGAGAGAGTGGGTTTAGATTAGATATCAGGGAGAAATTCTTCCCATGTGAAGGTGGTGAGTTGCTGGCACAGGTTGCCCAAGAAGCTGTGGGTACATGGAAATTCCCTCTCAAGGCCAGGTTGGATGGACCTTTGATGGACCTGATGTAGCAGAAAGTATTCCTGGCTGTGGTAGGGAGGTTGGTCCAAGGTGATCTGAAAAGTCCCTTCCAACCCAGGCCATTATATGATTTTTTAAATAAGGGAGCCTTAAGAAATTGCATACTTTTCCCTTTCTTGGACAATAACTTATATTTGCACATATTCCTTGTAGATTTCTGAATAAAAGTCTATCCTCAGCTTCTATGGTGTGGCATAATTTAATTGACATTCTGTGTAGGCTGTCCCTCTATAGTGAAAATAACTTTGATATCTCCACCCTGCCCAGAAAGCAGAGCTGAGAAGTTACTTTGTTTAAGTAAAGGTCGTCAACCGATCACTTCCAAAACCTTCAGAACATGTTACATAATATTTTCTTCTTCAGTAAAGAATTCTTTAGAATTTTTGATCAAGAAGCCAGTTTACATGATCTGCTGGCACAGTGCCTGTAGAGTAAATATTAGCTAATATCTTTTCTTGGTATGAACTTCTGCAGCTCTAAAGACACAAAATACTGCAGTCTTTTGGGTTTTAAATTTTACTATTTTAGAAGTGCAGGGTAACCAAGATAAGAAAAATACTTTGTCCTGAGTTCCTGAGTTCCTGCCTTTGGTGAACAGAAGGGAGAGAGAAAAGTTTAAGTGGAGGCAGGTCTCCTTCAGCATGACGTAACATTTACATACCAAATGTGCTCTGATGGCCTGTCCCTGTAGCCACTTCAGCCTTGGGAGGACAAAGTTTTCTCCAGTGTTTGGTTCCTAGTAACAGCAAACATACAAAAATGTTGGCCAGACTTCTTTGTTCTATACCTCATATAAGCATCCATGCTGTTTGTATGTACATTATGAGAAACTAATGAGGTCACTGAAGTTGTAAAAATATTCATGCTTTACTTCCAGTGCATATTCTGTATTAAGTCTTAGTTAGGTGACAAATAAAATTCCTTTCTCTTTCAAGGCATATATAAACATATGCATGTATACATATGTACATATATATGAATTTCTTTTTAAGGTCAAGATGTTTAAATTAATCTTACAAAATGCTCTTGGACCCAGAGTACCCATCCCCTTCTGTTCAAAAGCTGGGTTTGAGATGCCTAGATCTCTCTCTACAAGCATTTCCTTAAGCTGTTATTAGCAAGCTTCACTGACAGAAATTCTGCAAGTTCCTCTTGCCATCTTTTGCCATGACTGATGACTATTCATCATCTTCTGAAATCAGGTCATTTTTACTGTGAGGTGGATGAATTTAAGCTAAGTATCAATCAACATTTGATTAAACCAACTTTCTTCAAAGTCACATAAGAACTCTCAAAAGAGACCAGGTTCTTCTACTGTCATTTTCCCTTATATTTCACTTTTCTGCTCTCTGGTTTATCACCATCAAAAGAAAAATAAGAATATACAGCCTTGCAGGTGTCCCCATATTAAAACAAACAAATTTTCTTGTCATCTTGCGTCCTAGTGCTCTTGTATGTGATTGGCTTCTAATTCACTGTTACTTCTAGAGGAAAAAAAGGGAGTCACTAGCGAGAACTGAGGGTCTATGACATCTTTAGTTTAAACTGTGATCTAGCACATGAAATCAAGGGTAATGGTTTGGGATAATCTAGTGAATTACTCCAGGATTTGGCTGTAATTAAGTTACTGAGCTCATCTAAGACAAATCTGTTCTTTCAACTATTTAGTAAAACTACTAAGACTTTCGAAGGGAACCATAATCTGGAGAATCTCTTCCTAATACAGTTTAGTCAGACTCTCCACACAATACGTACCAGTGTTTGCTGAGGTCTTTCTGAGCTTCTGACAAAGTCCTCTCTAGCTTTATGCTGTGTCTTGTAACTCTACAGCAAAGAGAAGGATTTAGAGATATGGAATGAAATTCTGCCTCCAGCGACATTCTGACTTGGATTTGGTGCCTTGCAACAGGCTTGGGTTAAAGACACCTGTCAAACATTAGACATCTGAGGTCTGCAGTGGTGTTTATAGACAAGAGTGGAAGATAGTTTTCTAAAGTTTAGACTTAAAAATGTTGATATGTAGGACCACAATTAATATTTTTCCAAGATAAAGTGTCGTCTAAACCATGCCTAATTTTAAGTTACTTGCCATTTACTGGCCTCAGTCCATGAAAGTATACTCAGTATTTCAATATATGAGTGGAATTTAGGAACATATTTCTAGGCATGCTTAAATGCAACTTCTCCTTCAGTTGAGAAGTTGACTTAAGGAATGTATTCAAACCGCTTTTGGAAATAAAATGT
Organism: Erithacus rubecula; assembly: GCF_903797595.1. Lineage (NCBI taxonomy): Eukaryota > Metazoa > Chordata > Aves > Passeriformes > Muscicapidae > Erithacus > Erithacus rubecula. The sequence goes on from NW_027635590.1 coordinate 537,792, forward strand.
TATTCATATGCTGTTTTTCATAATTTGTTTTATAGGCTTGTATTTTGTGTACTGAAAGTCAGACACTTCCTAAATTTTTATTTGCAATTCTCTTTATTTAATTTTCACTGACTATTCTCTCTACTCAAGAGCAATGCCTTGTTAAACTGGATGAGTCATGGCTTGAAGACATTGTGTGATTTATGTGAGATGACTGAGATGAAACACACAGAAAGAAATTCAAAAGGATGGGATTGGGAATCCTATCTTATTAAATTAGGTGACACAAAAACCTGGATATATTTGAAGGATATTTCTGTATTTTCAACCCATTGTTTTAAAAGTAGATTTTTCATAGTGACAGTGTCTCATTTTGTTGAATGTATTTTTAAACAATTTCAGAAACACCACCTCAGCTCTGTCTGTCTGTAATTTCCTAAAGCCCATTTCTGTTTCCTCCATCTGCATAAAAGGATCTTGTCACACTTGATGGGATAGTTCAAAACTCCTTTTCCACACCCACAGAAGCAATGCAAAAGAGTATGTGGAGTACTTCTCCCTTCTTCCCATGCTTGCCTGTTTCTTGTCCCGCACCAAGATCATGTCACTATTTGTGCCCTTGTTTGATAAGACATGTTATAGTAACCTCTACACACACACACAAAAACCCTTTATCAGTTAGATGGGCATAGCTGTCAATCTGAAAATGATCTATTTGTTACCATAGATTCTCTGAAGTTAGAGAAGATGCAAGAGATTACATAGATCAATTCTCCCAGTCAGAGAAGGCTCAAAGACTTACTGATTTTTATGCAGTATGTGTCTTCTGATAACTGTTTTAATCCTTGTAGTGTGTTGCCAGTGAAGGTAATAAAATGTGTGTTCACTTTGAAGTTCCAAGGGCTTTTATCTTAAAAGCATAAAAAATCCATTTCTTTTATCTGTGTCATATTTATGACCTAGATGTGGGCTTATTGATATGATATGGACTAGACAATCATGACATAGAAAATGGTAGGTCCATATGTAAAGTTCTTTGGCATTCATGTTCATCCAGAATGGGTACATGATGATTAGAAACCCTTTCCTATGGAGTAACACAAGGAAAAAAGAAATTAAAATGTGAGAAAACTTCTTGAGACTTCAGACTGATCAAGCTTCAGAAATTAATTGTGGTAAAGCTCTTTATTGCAGAAAAGTTATGGTTCCTTTTGAATTCTACCTGTTCCAGAAACTTCAATACTTCTCTATGAAAGAAATCATGAAGTATGAGTCCTAAAAGAGTGAGGGCATGGCTCTCTATGAGCCAGTTCAAGTTGGGCTTAAGGTAGACCCAGACTACCTTGTAGATTCTCAGCTGTTGTGGAGGAACATTGATCTGGAAGGCAGTTTCTGTCTGTTCTTCCTGCCTTTTAGAGGCTTTTTAGAGCTCTACAGTGGCATTTATAGTCTATATTTGTGAACCCAGTAGGAACAGTGAGACTACTTGGAAAGAGTGCACTTTTGTAGTTCCCCCCTGTGATATGGAGTAGGTCCACCTTGTAGAAGCTGACCTCAATTTCTTGAAGCATTGACAGTTACAGATACTATTGTTTGAATTAGTAGATTGAAGAGAGCTCTTTCTTTTGCTTGTGGATATACTGAAGCAGTGATTTCTAAACATGATAAATTTTTAAATTAGTATCCTAGATGAATGATTTTTAAAAGTTCCTAATTATTTTTCTCTTTCTATAACAATGAAAAAGTAGGGTTCATCTGATCTCATCTTGTCTGCATTTATATACAGCTGTATCATTATTTCCTCTGACCACCTCTGCACATGCTGAGTTTGGAATAGTGAATCTTGGAAAACAATTCATAGAGAATCTCCAGGCTGCATTTGGACCTCTGCATAAAAGCAAATCTTCCTCAGCTGCATTGGTTCTCATTTTAAGCATAAGTCCTGACCCAAATGAAGCTTCTGAGCAATTTCACAAAAAGCAGGGATATTCAGAAAGATTCTGATTACATTGTTTGGTTGCACATGCATTGGGCATATTTTTACAGATGTCAGTATCAAACACCAAAATATTTTAGTCATATTTAGGAAATTAATTATTTAGGCTTATTTGGAAAAGAATTCTACTCGGTCCCTTTAAAATGCTAGTCTCTTTTAAACCTATCCTTATTGTGTCAAAATACTTGATGGGACATTGCCATGCATTAAATCTTAGCTGTGCAACAATTGACAAGATTTTACTGCTGGCTTAGCAGAAGCTAAGATTTCATGTGCATAGTGTTATAGATACATATTTCTATACATTTTATGTATATTATGTAATTCTTATCTTCATAAGAACAGTAATGTTGGGGGTTTTTTGTGTGTGTTTAAAGTAATATGCAACAACTAAATGCCTAATGATGGCTTGATTTCTGGTTTTTAAGCCACTACCATCAAAATGAAGTGCTCATGGATTTGGTGGTGATTAGTTCTTCAGAAAATTGAGTCATTTTCATTTTAGGTCTAAATATTAGACCAAACGCCCTGATTTCAACACTTAAGCCCCAGAGTTTTCAAAATGGGAAATCCCAAAGCTTCAGCTACTTCAAAAGCGACCAGATACAGAATTTTATTTACTACGGACACTCATAAAACTTTTGCTTTATTGCCAACTGGAGTTAATTTCACTGGGATAAAGCCAAGGCTCTATTGCAGAAAAAATACGATATAGGATGCAATAAAACAGGGAAATGGAATACTTCTGGTAAACTGCCAAGTCAACTTTACATGGGAGTTTGCTCTATAAGAACTTGTAAAATGCTTAACACAGCCAAGTATGCGATTTTCATGCCACATTAGAGCATGTTTTCACAAAGTTAGTGTCAGATCATAATTGTGCTGTTGTAATTCTCACAGCTTAGGATAAATTGAAAGATGCTTTAAAAGTTGCTATTTGTTGTATTGTTATACAAAATGTGACCTACACTATAGTGGTCTTCAGGCCATTCCCATTTTTATGTTTTTTTAAGGTGTACCACATTACTCACATGTGATTCTTTTGTGAAAGAATTGATGACAATCCACTGGAAAACTGCACACTTATCCAGTTTTAAAGTGTGAGAGCTGAATCATAGAAGGGTCAACATGACATATGGCAAGCCATCATTTTTGCTAAATCCACTCCACCAGTGTTTGCTTTCACTAATGCATCAGGTGCTCATTTTTACAGCTCTCACGACTTTGCTTACACAACAATAATCTCTGGTTTCTGTGTTATTGATTTCATTGACTTTGTACCTTTTTATTGGGTAACAGTGATTCTGGAAGGGATGTGAATATTCAAGCCATGGTGATAAAATTATATGCAAAAATGCAATTGTTTTTTTGCTATTATATTGTTGCACAAACAACCCATAGTTACTGCCTTTGCAATTTTCAATAATTATCTTCTGACTTTTGTGACAGTTACTTCCCATAAATTTTCTGTGGTTTTTATGCTTTGTTCATTCTTCTGGACCTTCAACCAATTCCAAACTCCCCAGTTCTAAGTAGGTTTCCTAAGTGCAATTAGAAAATTGTTTATTCTGTTGCCCAAATCACACATATAGGAATTAGCAAATATTACTAAAGTACTCATTTTAATTTGTCTTGTGACACCATGTTGGTTAAAATTGGGTTAGTGCATTAAGCCAAAGTTAACAAGAGAACAAGCTGTTCACATGTGCTGGTTGAGATACAGTTAATTTTCATCACAGTAGCTAGTATGGGGCTGTGTTTTGGGTTTGTGTTGGAAACAGACCTGATAACAAGGTGTTTTCACTGCTGCTGAGTAGTTTTTACACAAAGCCAAAGCATTTTTTGTCTCTCACACTGTCCCACTGTGGGTGGGCTGGGGGTGCCTTGTGAATTGTGAGAGGACACAGCCAGGACACCTGATCCAGTAAGCCAAAGGGATGTCCCATAACACATGGGCTCATGCTCAGTCAGTAACTTCTGGGGAAAGAGCAAGGAAGGGGAAGGACATTTGGCATGATGGTGTTTGTCTATCCAAATCACCATTTCATGTGATGGCTCCATGCTCTCCTGGCGATGGCTGGACACCTGCCTGCCTATGGGAAGTGGTGAATGAATTCCTTGTTTTTCTTGCTTGTGTTTGTAGCTTTTGTTTTCCCTGTTAAACTCTCTTTGTCTCAACCCACAAGTTTTCATGCTTTTCCCCTTCAGATTCTCTCTCCCAAACCCACCAAGGGGACAGTGACTGAGTGGCTGTGTGTGGTGCTTAGTTAACAGCTGGGGTTAAACCACAACAACTATTTGTTTTTCAGGTATTTCAGTTCTTGGGAGATTCCATCTCTGTTTAAGCTCACTGCTTTGTAAAACCGGTCCTGTCCCTGTGCTGCAAAATGCTGCCAATGAAACGTGTTCAGAAAAACAAAATAAAAAAAAAATTCCTTTTAGAGTCTCTCAGATAAAATATTTATGTTGTTTTCTAAAAAATATATTTGTGGATGTTGGTTTTACACACTAATATATTTGTTTTATTTATTTTCCTTTAAGTTTTAAGACACACCTTATTTATGACTACATGAAATGGGATAAACTGTCATCACTGGGGATACTGAAGAATATCCTGATAACAATTCATGATATTTTGCAATTCTAGTCTTAGGGTGTAGTGTGGTGCATGTAAATATTAAGCAACTACTCAGAAATGGAAAAGCAGATTCTGTGGAAACACTACATTAGAATAGTAGAATAAATTCCTATTCTTTCTCACTTTCAAAATCCTGTGATGTGTTTGATTCAAAATTCTAGATAGGCAGTTGCAAAAACACCCCCATAAATTCCAATGATAGCAGAAGCCAGAAGTAGAAATCTCCAGTTGAATAAATGATCAAAGAACAAAATGATTATGACAGAAAGCATAAATTGTGGTTTGCATTTTTAATTCTGATGGATGAACTTCAAGTAATTCCCAATCAGAACCTCTCTGTTCTGTCTTATGTTTTAGTATTGGCAGAAGTGATGTGGACACAGCACCTGATATATTTGAGAGTTGCAAGTAACAAAAGCAGAGTAGGATTGACCTCCAAAATTTATATCATTGCAAGGATGAAAGAAGTGTACTACTGTCTCAAGTGTAAATAGACCAGTTCAAATTGCCTTGGTATTTGCAGTTTGCTTTGTGGCAAATGTGAGTGCAATTTTTAGAAAGGATTCAAGAGATATTTTTGGAAGCAGTCTTTGTTGAGACTGAGAGAATTTGAAAAAAACTATGAATCATAGAATTTTCTACTCATTCTATGATTCATTCTATGAGTCAATTTATTCTTAGGAGTATAATTTTTTCTAAAAATGGATAAACAAGTACTCTTGGAAGCATGACAGAGTACGGGAATTCCATTTTGTGAAGTGAAGTCAGGCCTCATGGATCAGTTGCAGGTCTTTGAAAGAGTTAAAGAGGCAAACCAATTGTAATATTGGTAATGCTCTTGGCATTCAAAATAGTCTCCAAAGTCTCCAATGAAAGAGTAGCAAACCACAGAATAAGAAGGAGTCTCTGTACTTTTTTAAACACAAAAAAACCGAAACCAGAATAGACAGTAATCACAGTGGTGCAAGAGAAACCCATGAATCTCTGTGCTAAATTAGTTGTGTGCAGTTAATGACTGTAACTGCCCTGTGAGAGGAGGTGATCAATGAAGTGGTATTATTGAAGATGTACAGATGAGTAAAAAGAAAAGCAAACTGAAGAACTGAAGAACCTCATGCAGTAAAATGAATAATAAACTGGCAGATGTATAGATAAACTTAAAATAATGCATGTGGGGGGAAAAAACCCTAATTCTTCCTACAAGGCAATCTGAGAAATTGTGACACAGTTCTATGAAACCTAAGAACAGCAGTCAGGAAGGCAGAATGAAAGCAATGGAGAGGAGCACAATTCTACACCACACCTCTGTACAAATTGTGTTGGTCCCACTGATTCCTGTCATTCCATGTCCAAATCTGTACCATTAGAAAAGTTTAGAAAAGAGCAGGTGTATAAAACTTTTTTTTTTTCTTCTTTTTTTTTTTTTTTTTTTCTTTTAAATGATGAACAAATAGACAGACTAGAAATCTTCATCCTGGAAAGTAAGTGAATGAGAAAGAAATAACAGAGCTTTATATTGAGACAATCAAAAGAATGGAGAAGAGAAATAACAGTGTACTTTAAAAGAGGAGGATGGGCATCAAATTAAGCCATTAGTTAGCAAATTGAAAAATCCTCACTCTATTATATGAAGTCCAAAAAAGTAGGAAAACACCCCTAGATTAAGAAAGAATGCGCCACAATTCAATGCTACCTAAACAAAGTTCTGAGGAATAAACATAGTATGATCTCTCTGATTTTATACTCTTTCTTCATACTTACTGAAGGTGCTTACTTTTGCAACCCATATCTTTTTATCCAAAAGATTTAAAATGCTGGCTCTCCTGCCTGGCCATTCTTTCTGCCCATTAGGAAAGGTAACTGCTGCTTGAAAATGGGATATTTTAACAGCTAAACAAGACCATTAAATTATAATAAGACTTACTCAGTCAACTCTCTGCTGATTTATAGCATGATTATGCCCATGTCTGCAAGACCATTTATTTTAGATCTTTTCTGCTCTAAATCTCTTCTTTCACCCATTCAAATGTCAAAAAATTTAATGCCACTTGTTATATAATCAGCATGCTCATCTGACTAAAGATAAAACCTATTGTAGATAAATATATTCAATCCAGAAAATGGAAATCCAGTTTCCATGTTTCTAGAGCCCATCTGTTAACTTCACAGCACCATAAAAATGGAAAGAAAATTTAAATATATAGTTAGTATTTTTTCTTTTAACTCATGTAGCTAAGGAACCTGCAAAAGAACTTCATGCAGACGTATGATCAGCCTTCATAGAAATGACAGCTACATTTTTTTAAAAAAATGTATTTCTGGCAAAACACAAAGAAAAATATTTTTCTGCATTTGTGGGGCTTTTGGTTTCTTTTTTAGTGCTGTTAGCCAGGTAGGTCAGAAGGCACTGAAGCATAGAGGAAGATGGACTCATTAAAACAGTTATTCTACCTGTCTTACATATTTAGGATTTTTTCTTTAAGGAGAGTTTCGCAATTGTAATAGTATTTTCTGCAGATTTTATATAGTTCAAAAGAAAGAAGTACAGTATTTATTTCACTACTATTTATTTCACTGCTATGATACCTCTCATCAATCGTATTAATTATGGTCCTGTAGAAAGAACCAAACAAAACTACTACTTAAAATTAACTTTAAAAATGACAAGACAAAGGAAGAAAACACAAAAAGTAATCTCTGTGTTTCCAAGCAGTTCAATTAATAAACTACTTATCTGAGATACAAGATCATAGACTGGGAATGGACACATGGATTTATATGCCTCCATCATTAGTCTCTCTTCATCCTAAGTTTTGAGTGTTTTAAAATAAAAATACTATTAATTTTCAATTACTGATTTTGCAGAAAATCATTATTTATCCCATTTCCCACTACAGCCAGCAGTAGTTTACTTGTTACCAATATTATAAATTTTATTTAGCTTCATTCCAAAGTGGCAGGCATTTCTTTTTTAACATTTTTCATGGATACAAGTTCAAATTTCTTCAGTCATGCAATGAAAAATTATCAAGCTATGTGTTTTAAGACAACAGATGCATATTAAAGAGCCATTGATTTCAGCTTAAATCCTGCTTTCTCATGTCCCATTGTTTATCTCACTGTGCACTAAAGATTTCAAAAGCTGAGAGCAAAAATCTGTTTTACTTTTAGATTTTTAAAATATTTTCTTGAGAAAATTGCTGCTGTAACTTAAGAAATGCTCCCATAACCATTTGCATTCATTCCACTCGGGAAAAAATCTGGAAGAATCTTGTGTTAAAAAAAAAAATATATATATATATACATCTGTAAAGAAAATTTTTGACAAGGGTAATTAGAAGTTGGAAAAAATATTAAAACTGATGAAAACTTGTTTTAGAGTCTAAATCAGGAGATTAGCATTCAAGTAGAGATTAGAATTCAATGGGTAATTTAAGCAATTTTTCTAGAACTGAATTGACAGCTTTAGTTTTTCCAAGAATTGATGTAGTGGCAATTCAGAGGATTCTTTCTGAGCATTAATTAGTATTTTCAGTGATAGCACACAGAGATATCATCAGATACCTCTTTGTGCTTTGGGGACAAGGTGTGATCTATGCTTTGGCCATTACATGTTTTTAGAATTGCACGAAACCCACTCCACGCTACACGTGGCGTGCTACATTTCACTTTAAACGCAGAAGGAGGGGAGAACATTTGTGTCCTTGTTTGGAACATCTGGTGTGAATTTAATGATGGTGATACTTTCCTGAAGCCTTTGTTACCAGGGCAGGCAGGGGCCGTGGGCTGCCCTGGCTTAGACAGCAAGCACAGCTCCTGCGCTGCGGCATCGCGGCTGATGCTCCTGGCATTTCTCGGAAAAAGAAGAGCTCTGCAGACGGCAGGTTACGTAACATGGCCCAGAACTGACATGACCAGCTGGCTGCCAGATGAAGCTGTAGAGTATTTGCAGAACCCAAAGATGTTTTTCTTGTTAATGCAGCTTGTCATGGCAAACTAGAGGTAGTGTGAATGCTAGTTACTGACAGGCAGAGATATTTTGCTTAATTGTGGAATAAAGCTAATAGGTCTGTTGTCTGAGCTGCCTCTAGTACCCCTTACAAAAGCAAAGAGGAGGTGAAGAAGGAAAACACATACTCTGTAGACACAATATATTCCATCTGTTTAACATGTTTATTCTATCTGTTTTAGATATTCTTCCTGATTTATTATGACCTTAGCAAAGTGCCCTTCTCATTCCATTGACTGAAGAGGGTTTAAGACAGCAGGCTAACAGACAGACACTGTTCTTTCTGAAGGCTAAAATTAATTTGGCTGAGTTACACATACTCTCTAAAACTGAAGCACCCAGTGGAACAAAGGATATAGTTACTGAAGTCCAGGATCTGTGATCACTACTGATCTCAGACTCATAGATTATTGAGTCAAGATTGAGTGCCTTTGAAATATTCTTAATATAACTCGGAGGTTTTGATTTTTCTAAACCTCTTTTTCTTTTTTTTCTCAGAAAGATGAAGAACTTTCTAACTCAAAGTCTCCACATATAGTTCTCATGTACAGGGTAGTTAAATATTCTTACATGCTATCTATCAAAATATAGGTAATCTTCTCTCCTGTGCAAAAATAAGTATATAAAATAAGTATGTAAAATAAGTATATAAAAAACCCCAAAATTTCTCATATTAATAGAGGCCAATTATGCCATACATCTCTTTTCCAAGATGAAAAGAAAATTTCCAATTTTTATCTTCTCAAACAAAATGCTTTTTCTTACAGTAAGGAGCTTTTACAGATCACTATTTGCAGTCACAGTCACAGTCTTTGGCCTATGCAGCTGCTTTTACTGCTGTCCTCTTTGAACTCTACCAATATCTCGTCTCCTGAGTGTGTTAGCCATTACCCAACTGATAATCTCCTCCTTGCTTCCACAGAAAGAGCATCCACAGAGAATCTTCATGCCTTTGCAGAGCAGACAGCAGCTGTATGCTCTCACCCTCTGCAGCAGGAGCAGTTTACAATTGCTTGACTTCATACCTTCATGACATTTGCAAAGAACTACTGACTGCTTATTTTTATGTCTCCAAGGCTGACCAAGCATCTCATCAATGTATTGAGGGAATCAGAGATTTAGACAATTTATTTCTGGAACCACAGGTTACTGAACAGGGCATTCACAATACCACAGTGTCTTCTCAAAGGTTATTACAATTTTTCACTCTTACAAACACCTCTCTTACATTCTGCTCTAGAATTGATGATGTATTACTCATTAGTCTTCATACCTATAAACACAGGTAGCAAATTCAGGGCTGCTCAAGACTGCATCATTATGGCCCTAACTTCCACTGGAGTCATAACTTCCACTTATGATAAGGAACGTTGGTGAGGAAACCAAGGTAACTGTGTGCAGTACAACAGAGAAAAATGGCTGCAAAGAGGAGGCAGAGTTTCTATTTAAATATCTCCTTTCTGTTGAAATATGAAAGTGCTTTCTTTGCCCAATACTATATATTTTATATAATCACCTTTTCCATCCACTAGAAGATAACCACAATAGGACATGCTGCTCTGAACTCTTTTGCAAAGCTTAAGATAAAGACCCGTATATATTTGTTGAAATGAGTATTTTCAAGAATCCCTCCTAAGCAAAATCCGTTTTAATCTGCAAAATGAAGCTCATTATGAGTTTCAAAAGATGCATTCTTTGGCACAAGGTAATGAATGCTTCTTCAGATGACTGACTTTCTTTGGACTACAATCATATAATCACAGAAAGGTTTGGATTGGAATAGTCCTTAAAGACCATCTGTCTTCAATGCCCTCCCACCATCAGAGGGGACACCTTTTAAAGACCAGGTTACAGAAAGCCTCATCCAACCTGGACTTAAACACTTCCAGTAATGGGCTATCCACTGCTTCTCTGGACCTGCCCCAATGCGTCACTAACCTCACAGTAAATATTTATACCATCTTTCTACCATAAAACTGAGCCTCTTTCAGTTAAAAGCCATTCCCCCCAGTCCTGCCACTACATGCCCTTATAAAAAGTCCTTGTACAGATCTCTTGTAGCCCCCTCCAAGTACTGGAATGTGCTCTAAGGTCCCCTGGAGTCTTCTCTTTTTCAGACTAAACAACCCCAACTCTCTCAGACTGTCTCTGTAGGAAAGGTGGTCCAGCCCTCTGATCAGCTTTGTGGATCTCCAACATGTCCGTGTTCTTCCTGAGCTGGGATCTCAGGACAGCTGGAACAGCCATTAAGGTGGGATCATGCATGAACAGAGAGGCAGATTGATCTCCCTCACACTGCTGGCCGCTTCTTTAGATGCAGCCCAGGGTGCAAGTGGCTTTCTGTGTTGCAAATGCACATCGCCAGGTCATGTCAAGCTGCTTGTCCACCAACACTCCTGGGTACTTCTACTCAGGATTGCTTTCTATTCATTTCCCACCCAGACAGATTTTGTGCTTGGAATTGCCCCAGCCCAGGAGTAGGACCTTGCAATTCACTAAACTTCATGAGATTTGCACAGACCCACCTACCAAGAGTGTCAAGGTCTCCCTGCCTGACATCCCTTCCTTCCAGTGTGCTGACAAGGCAGGCAGAGACTTCATGTTGTCTTCCATAGTTAAGACAAAGTATTCCAGAATGACATCTGGGTTGTTAAATGGGAACAAAACCCTCAGTTTCAAGGTTCAGCTTGAGACTATGAAAAGCTGATACTGTTCTGTCACCATCTATGAAAATGTTTGCCATTCATGTCTTCCCACAGATATCTTCTTATGGTGAATTATGCATATCCTCAGATATTTCGAGGAAAGTCCTTGGTTTATTTTGATAAAATGTATAGGATGATGTTTAATTTTACCTATTTAATTCACAAGAAAATATTTTAATATGGACATCATATATATACGATGTATGTGTTTCTGCAACGAAAGTGTATTTTGCTCAGCAAATGGCAATTGCCAAAGAATTCAAAATTTAAAGAATACCTTGAAACCTTCTTTTGACTGTAGATTAATTGAATGTAGAATTCCTTAAAACGCAGAGAAATGGCAACCTAATGTTTCAAGTTTGTAGATTTTTCTTAAATAAATTTCTAAAATAGTTTTATTAAATGAATTAAATTACACTTTGTAGATCAAAGGGCAAATTTGATTTAACAATCACAGCTTGTTAAACAAAAGTAATGAGAAATGGCTGTACTACTTGTTAGATCTGGCTTCTCTTGCATAACAGAGGATTCTTGGATGTTCTCTTCAGCCTTTTTCTTATCAACTCAGGTTTTAAAAAATAACTTCTTAATATTTACACATTTTATGTTCTATGTTATCATATATATTATCCATGGCTTTGAACAAATCAATCACTTTTTATGGGACAGTGGTTTGATACTTTCTGATTTCACAAAGGAATGCTTTAAAGGAATACTAAAAGCTTCATATGTAAGTTCACAATATTATATTTTTAAAATCCTATTCATTTTTCCTAGGGGTACCCTAGTATTCCTCTAAAATCTTCTTAAGCAGGACATTTATAGCAGCTGAATCAAAGTAATATTATATGCTTAGAAACACACAGGATAAGAATTTTGAGACCTTAAATACAAACTAAATACAAACTAATGGGTTTGTATAAACATGTATAAACAAGAAAGGAGAAAATGTCAGTTTACACTTAAGGTTTTTGGGTGGAATTGCAGTGATTTTCTGTAATTCTTGATTGTACCACAGACTCCCATGGTAAGTAATTTTATCTCTTTTTGTTTTCATTTCTGCTCATCGTAATAGATGATAAGCTACACTTTCTTCCTATACCTGCTGTATTTAATGATGACTACTCTTGACTTTGGAAACACTGTTATATTCATCTTGTATCATTCTGAGTAACCTGACCTATAAAGCATAATTCTGCCATTTATCTGAAGCTTTCTACTTATTTCTAATTATTTATTTTTCTATTCTAAATCCATTAGACAACAAAACACATACCAGTCCTTTTGGGAAGATGCTATCAACTTCAACTTTTAGAAGCAGTTTTTGAACCAAATCAAGGTATGGGTTTTATAGCTCTCTATTTGGGGAAAAAAGCTCCAGTATGTGTCCATAAATTAAAATTAGTTATACAAACTAGGCTTCTATAGCAATAAGATAAATGAAAAAAATAAAGGAGAACCCTCCCCATAGAAAATAGGGAAGATAAATAATGCAATATTTAATAAACTTTGTTCCTCTGGGCTTGCAACAAGGGTTTAATAACATCTAGTACTAAGGCAGTGAAGCAAAATCATTAAAATTGTAGCTAATTTCCTCATGTTTAAGGTCTCATTTAGTAATATATATAAGAAGTTTCATGGAAACATACTGGGAAGAATAGGCTTCTATATGTAGAAATCAGTGAAAATTGTCTTTAGAACGATCAGCTTGAAGTATTAATAAACACTTTAATATGATTGTAAGCATCTATTTTGAATTTGAATAGTATTCATAGTCTGCAATTCAATGGACTAGAATGGTGAAAAATTAAAAAAAAACCAGTATATTTCTGGGAATGAAATTTATTAAATATATTTTTCCTGTGTATTATTCTTTTCCTAAATAGCTGAGAAAGTTGGTGCATAATTAGAAAGTTGGTATGGAAGACCAGAACTAAATTCTAATTGTGAGCCATATAAATAGCATCATAAGCCCAAATATCCCATGGAAATGTTTCCTATGAACAAATTAAAAAAAAAAAAAAAAA